>NW_027010209.1:0-34308 GCF_036934945.1 Oncorhynchus masou masou
AGTCACTGATAGGAGAGAAAGAGGAGTGTTAGAGTCACTGATAGGAGAGAAAGAGGAGTGTTAGAGTCACTGATAGGAGAGAAAGAGGAGTGGGAGAGTCACTGATAGGAGAGAAAGAGGAGCGGGAGAGTTACTGATAGGAGAGAAAGAGGAGTGTTAGAGTCACTGATAGGAGAGAAAGAGGAGTGGGAGAGTCACTGATAGGAGAGAAAGTGGAGTGTTAGAGTCACTGATAGGAGAGAAAGAGGAGCGGGAGAGTTACTGATAGGAGAGAAAGAGGAGTGTTAGAGTCACTGATAGGAGAGAAAGAGGAGTGGGAGAGTCACTGATAGGAGAGAAAGTGGAGTGTTAGAGTCACTGATAGGAGAGAAAGAGGAGTGTTAGAGTCACTGATAGGAGAGAAAGAGGAGTGGGAGAGTCACTGATAGGAGAGAAAGGGGAGTGGGAGAGTCACTGATAGGAGAGAAAGAGGAGTGGGCCAGTCACTGATAGGAGAAAGAGGAGTGGGAGAGTCATCACTAATAAGAGAGAAAGAGGAGTGGGCGAGTCACTGATATGAGAGAAAGAGGAGTGGGAGAGTCACTGATATGAGAGAAAGAGGAGTGGGAGAGTTACTGATAGGAGAGAAAGTGGAGTGTTAGAGTCACTGATAGGAGAGAAAAAGGAGTGGGAGAGTTACTGATAGGAGAGGAAGTGGAGTGTTAGAGTCACTGATAGGAGAGAAAGAGGAGTGGGAGAGTTACTGATAGGAGAGAAAGTGGAGTGTTAGAGTCACTGATAGGAGAGAAAGAGGAGTGGGAGAGTCACTGATAGGAGAGAAAGAGGAGTGGGAGAGTCACTGATAGGAGAGAAAGGGGAGTGGGAGAGTCACTGATAGGAGAGAAAGAGGAGTGGGCCAGTCACTGATAGGAGAAAAGAGGAGTGGGCGAGTCACTGATAGGAGAGAAAGAGGAGTGGGCGAGTCACTGATAGGAGAGAAAGAGGAGTGGGCGAGTCACTGATAGGAGAGAAAGAGGAGTGGGCGAGTCACTGATAGGAGAGAAAGAGGAGTGGGAGAGTTACTGATAGGAGAGAAAGAGGAGTGGGCCAGTCACTGATAGGAGAAAGAGGAGTGGGCGAGTCACTGATATGAGAGAAAGAGGAGTGGGCGAGTCACTGATAGGAGAGAAAGAGGAGTGTTAGAGTCACTGATAGGAGAGAAAGAGGAGTGGGCGAGTCACTGATAGGAGAGAAAGAGGAGTGGGAGAGTTACTGATAGGAGAAAGAACAGTGGGAGAGTCACTGATATGAGAGAAAGAGGAGTGGGAGAGTTACTGATTGGAGAGAAAGAGGAGTGGGAGAGTCACTGATAGGAGAGAAAGAGGAGTGTTAGAGTCGCTGATAGGAGAGAAAGAGGAGTGGGAGAGTCACTGATAGGAGAGAAAGAGGAGTGGGAGAGTCACTGATAGGAGAGAAAGAGGAGCGGGAGAGTTACTGATAGGAGAGAAAGAGGAGTGTTAGAGTCACTGATAGGAGAGAAAGAGGAGTGTTAGAGTCACTGATAGGAGAGAAAGAGGAGTGGGAGAGTCACTGATAGGAGAGAAAGAGGAGCGGGGAGAGTTACTGATAGGAGAGAAAGAGGAGTGTTAGAGTCACTGATAGGAGAGAAAGAGGAGTGGGAGAGTCACTGATAGGAGAGAAAGAGGAGTGTTAGAGTCACTGATATGAGAGAAAGAGGAGTGGGAGAGTCACTGAGAGGAGAGAAAGGGGAGTGGGAGAGTCACTGATAGGAGAGAAAGAGGAGTGGGCCAGTCACTGATAGGAGAAAGAGGAGTGGGAGAGTCATCACTAATAAGAGAGAAAGAGGAGTGGGCGAGTCACTGATATGAGAGAAAGAGGAGTGGGAGAGTCACTGATATGAGAGAAAGAGGAGTGGGAGAGTTACTGATAGGAGAGAAAGTGGAGTGTTAGAGTCACTGATAGGAGAGAAAGAGGAGTGGGAGAGTTACTGATAGGAGAGAAAGTGGAGTGTTAGAGTCACTGATAGGAGAGAAAGAGGAGTGGGAGAGTCACTGATAGGAGAGAAAGAGGAGTGGGAGAGTCACTGATAGGAGAGAAAGTGGAGTGTTAGAGTCACTGATAGGAGAGAAAGAGGAGTGGGAGAGTTACTGATAGGAGAGAAAGAGGAGTGGGAGAGTTACTGATAGGAGAGAAAGTGGAGTGTTAGAGTCACTGATAGGAGAGAAAGAGGAGTGGGAGAGTCACTGATAGGAGAGAAAGGGGAGTGGGAGAGTCACTGATAGGAGAGAAAGAGGAGTGGGCCAGTCACTGAAAGGAGAAAGAGGAGTGGGCGAGTCACTGATAGGAGAGAAAGAGGAGTGGGAGAGTCATTGATAGGAGAGAAAGAGTAGTGGGAGAGTTACTGATAGGAGAAAGAACAGTGGGAGAGTCACTGATATGAGAGAAAGAGGAGTGGGAGAGTTACTGATAGGAGAGAAAGAGGAGTGGACCAGTCACTGATAGGAGAAAGAGGAGTGGGAGAGTCATCACTAATAGGAGAGAAAGAGGAGTGGGCGAGTCATCACTAATAAGAGAGAAAGAGGAGTGGGCGAGTCACTGATAGGAGAGAAAGAGGAGTGGGAGAGTCACTGATAGGAGAGAAAGAGGAGTGGGAGAGTCACTGATAGGAGAAAGAGGAGTGGGAGAGTCATTGATAGGAGAGAAAGAGGAGTGGGAGAGTTACTGATAGGAGAGAAAGAGGAGTGGGAGAGTTACTGATAGGAGAAAGAGGAGTGGGAGAGTCACTGATAGGAGAGAAAGAGGAGTGGGAGAGTTACTGATAGGAGAAAGAACAGTGGGAGAGTCACTGATATGAGAGAAAGAGGAGTGGGAGAGTTACTGATAGGAGAGAAAGAGGAGTGGGAGAGTCACTGATAGGAGAGAAAGAGGAGTGTTAGAGTCGCTGATAGGAGAGAAAGAGTAGTGGGAGAGTCACTGATAGGAGAGAAAGAGGAGTGGGAGAGTCACTGATAGGAGAGAAAGAGGAGCGGGAGAGTTACTGATAGGAGAGAAAGAGGAGTGTTAGAGTCACTGATAGGAGAGAAAGAGGAGTGTTAGAGTCACTGATAGGAGAGAAAGAGGAGTGGGAGAGTCACTGATAGGAGAGAAAGAGGAGCGGGAGAGTTACTGATAGGAGAGAAAGAGGAGTGTTAGAGTCACTGATAGGAGAGAAAGAGGAGTGGGAGAGTCACTGATAGGAGAGAAAGAGGAGTGTTAGAGTCACTGATATGAGAGAAAGAGGAGTGTTAGAGTCACTGATAGGAGAGAAAGAGGAGTGTTAGAGTCACTGATAGGAGAGAAAGAGGAGTGGGAGAGTCACTGATAGGAGAGAAAGGGGAGTGGGAGAGTCACTGATAGGAGAGAAAGAGGAGTGGGCCAGTCACTGATAGGAGAAAGAGGAGTGGGAGAGTCATCACTAATAAGAGAGAAAGAGGAGTGGGCGAGTCACTGATATGAGAGAAAGAGGAGTGGGAGAGTCACTGATATGAGAGAAAGTGGAGTGTTAGAGTCACTGATAGGAGAGAAAGAGGAGTGGGAGAGTTACTGATAGGAGAGAAAGTGGAGTGTTAGAGTCACTGATAGGAGAGAAAGAGGAGTGGGAGAGTCACTGATAGGAGAGAAAGAGGAGTGGGAGAGTCACTGATAGGAGAGAAAGTGGAGTGTTAGAGTCACTGATAGGAGAGAAAGAGGAGTGGGAGAGTTACTGATAGGAGAGAAAGAGGAGTGGGAGAGTTACTGATAGGAGAGAAAGTGGAGTGTTAGAGTCACTGATAGGAGAGAAAGAGGAGTGGGAGAGTCACTGATAGGAGAGAAAGGGGAGTGGGAGAGTCACTGATAGGAGAGAAAGAGGAGTGGGCCAGTCACTGATAGGAGAAAGAGGAGTGGGCGAGTCACTGATAGGAGAGAAAGAGGAGTGGGAGAGTCATTGATAGGAGAGAAAGAGTAGTGGGAGAGTTACTGATAGGAGAAAGAACAGTGGGAGAGTCACTGATATGAGAGAAAGAGGAGTGGGAGAGTTACTGATAGGAGAGAAAGAGGAGTGGGAGAGTCACTGATAGGAGAGAAAGAGGAGTGTTAGAGTCACTGATAGGAGAGAAAGAGGAGTGGGAGAGTCACTGATAGGAGAGAAAGAGGAGTGGACCAGTCACTGATAGGAGAAAGAGGAGTGGGAGAGTCATCACTAATAGGAGAGAAAGAGGAGTGGGCGAGTCATCACTAATAAGAGAGAAAGAGGAGTGGGCGAGTCACTGATAGGAGAGAAAGAGGAGTGGGAGAGTCACTGATAGGAGAGAAAGAGGAGTGGGAGAGTCACTGATAGGAGAAAGAGGAGTGGGAGAGTCATTGATAGGAGCGAAAGAGGAGTGGGAGAGTTACTGATAGGAGAGAAAGAGGAGTGGGAGAGTCACTGATAGGAGAAAGAGGAGTGGGAGAGTCATTGATAGGAGCGAAAGAGGAGTGGGAGAGTTACTGATAGGAGAGAAAGAGGAGTGGGAGAGTTACTGATAGGAGAAAGAGGAGTGGGAGAGTCACTGATAGGAGAGAAAGAGGAGTGGGAGAGTTACTGATAGGAGAAGGAACAGTGGGAGAGTCACTGATATGAGAGAAAGAGGAGTGGGAGAGTTACTGATAGGAGAGAAAGAGGAGTGGGAGAGTCACTGATAGGAGAGAAAGAGGAGTGTTAGAGTCGCTGATAGGAGAGAAAGAGGAGTGGGAGAGTCACTGATAGGAGAGAAAGAGGAGTGGGAGAGTCACTGATAGGAGAGAAAGAGGAGCGGGAGAGTTACTGATAGGAGAGAAAGAGGAGTGTTAGAGTCACTGATAGGAGAGAAAGAGGAGTGTTAGAGTCACTGATAGGAGAGAAAGAGGAGTGGGAGAGTCACTGATAGGAGAGAAAGAGGAGCGGGAGAGTTACTGATAGGAGAGAAAGAGGAGTGTTAGAGTCACTGATAGGAGAGAAAGAGGAGTGGGAGAGTCACTGATAGGAGAGAAAGAGGAGTGTTAGAGTCACTGATATGAGAGAAAGAGGAGTGTTAGAGTCACTGATAGGAGAGAAAGAGGAGTGTTAGAGTCACTGATAGGAGAGAAAGAGGAGTGGGAGAGTCACTGATAGGAGAGAAAGGGGAGTGGGAGAGTCACTGATAGGAGAGAAAGAGGAGTGGGCCAGTCACTGATAGGAGAAAGAGGAGTGGGAGAGTCATCACTAATAAGAGAGAAAGAGGAGTGGGCGAGTCACTGATAGGAGAGAAAGAGGAGTGGGAGAGTCATTGATAGGAGAGAAAGAGTAGTGGGAGAGTTACTGATAGGAGAAAGAACAGTGGGAGAGTCACTGATATGAGAGAAAGAGGAGTGGGAGAGTCACTGATAGGAGAGAAAGGGGAGTGGGAGAGTCACTGATAGGAGAGAAAGAGGAGTGGGCCAGTCACTGATAGGAGAAAGAGGAGTGGGAGAGTCATCACTAATAAGAGAGAAAGAGGAGTGGGCGAGTCACTGATATGAGAGAAAGAGGAGTGGGAGAGTCACTGATATGAGAGAAAGTGGAGTGTTAGAGTCACTGATAGGAGAGAAAGAGGAGTGGGAGAGTTACTGATAGGAGAGAAAGTGGAGTGTTAGAGTCACTGATAGGAGAGAAAGAGGAGTGGGAGAGTCACTGATAGGAGAGAAAGAGGAGTGGGAGAGTCACTGATAGGAGAGAAAGTGGAGTGTTAGAGTCACTGATAGGAGAGAAAGAGGAGTGGGAGAGTTACTGATAGGAGAGAAAGAGGAGTGGGAGAGTTACTGATAGGAGAGAAAGTGGAGTGTTAGAGTCACTGATAGGAGAGAAAGAGGAGTGGGAGAGTCACTGATAGGAGAGAAAGGGGAGTGGGAGAGTCACTGATAGGAGAGAAAGAGGAGTGGGCCAGTCACTGATAGGAGAAAGAGGAGTGGGCGAGTCACTGATAGGAGAGAAAGAGGAGTGGGAGAGTCATTGATAGGAGAGAAAGAGTAGTGGGAGAATTACTGATAGGAGAAAGAACAGTGGGAGAGTCACTGATATGAGAGAAAGAGGAGTGGGAGAGTTACTGATAGGAGAGAAAGAGGAGTGGGAGAGTCACTGATAGGAGAGAAAGAGGAGTGTTAGAGTCACTGATAGGAGAGAAAGAGGAGTGGGAGAGTCACTGATAGGAGAGAAAGAGGAGTGGACCAGTCACTGATAGGAGAAAGAGGAGTGGGAGAGTCATCACTAATAGGAGAGAAAGAGGAGTGGGCGAGTCATCACTAATAAGAGAGAAAGAGGAGTGGGCGAGTCACTGATAGGAGAGAAAGAGGAGTGGGAGAGTCACTGATAGGAGAGAAAGAGGAGTGGGAGAGTCACTGATAGGAGAAAGAGGAGTGGGAGAGTCATTGATAGGAGAGAAAGAGGAATGGGAGAGTTACTGATAGGAGAGAAAGAGGAGTGGGAGAGTTACTGATAGGAGAAAGAGGAGTGGGAGAGTCACTGATAGGAGAGAAAGAGGAGTGGGAGAGTTACTGATAGGAGAAAGAACAGTGGGAGAGTCACTGATATGAGAGAAAGAGGAGTGGGAGAGTTACTGATAGGAGAGAAAGAGGAGTGGGAGAGTCACTGATAGGAGAGAAAGAGGAGTGTTAGAGTCGCTGATAGGAGAGAAAGAGGAGTGGGAGAGTCACTGATAGGAGAGAAAGAGGAGTGGGAGAGTCACTGATAGGAGAGAAAGAGGAGCGGGAGAGTTACTGATAGGAGAGAAAGAGGAGTGTTAGAGTCACTGATAGGAGAGAAAGAGGAGTGTTAGAGTCACTGATAGGAGAGAAAGAGGAGTGGGAGAGTCACTGATAGGAGAGAAAGAGGAGCGGGAGAGTTACTGATAGGAGAGAAAGAGGAGTGTTAGAGTCACTGATAGGAGAGAAAAAGGAGTGGGAGAGTCACTGATAGGAGAGAAAGAGGAGTGTTAGAGTCACTGATATGAGAGAAAGAGGAGTGTTAGAGTCACTGATAGGAGAGAAAGAGGAGTGTTAGAGTCACTGATAGGAGAGAAAGAGGAGTGGGAGAGTCACTGATAGGAGAGAAAGGGGAGTGGGAGAGTCACTGATAGGAGAGAAAGAGGAGTGGGCCAGTCACTGATAGGAGAAAGAGGAGTGGGAGAGTCATCACTAATAAGAGAGAAAGAGGAGTGGGCGAGTCACTGATATGAGAGAAAGAGGAGTGGGAGAGTCACTGATATGAGAGAAAGAGGAGTGGGAGAGTTACTGATAGGAGAGAAAGTGGAGTGTTAGAGTCACTGATAGGAGAGAAAGAGGAGTGGGAGAGTTACTGATAGGAGAGAAAGTGGAGTGTTAGAGTCACTGATAGGAGAGAAAGAGGAGTGGGAGAGTCACTGATAGGAGAGAAAGAGGAGTGGGAGAGTCACTGATAGGAGAGAAAGAGGAGTGGGAGAGTTACTGATAGGAGAGAAAGAGGAGTGGGAGAGTTACTGATAGGAGAGAAAGTGGAGTGTTAGAGTCACTGATAGGCGAGAAAGAGGAGTGGGAGAGTCACTGATAGGAGAGAAAGGGGAGTGGGAGAGTCACTGATAGGAGAGAAAGAGGAGTGGGCCAGTCACTGATAGGAGAAAGAGGAGTGGGCGAGTCACTGATAGGAGAGAAAGAGGAGTGGGAGAGTCATTGATAGGAGAGAAAGAGTAGTGGGAGAGTTACTGATAGGAGAAAGAACAGTGGGAGAGTCACTGATATGAGAGAAAGAGGAGTGGGAGAGTTACTGATAGGAGAGAAAGAGGAGTGGGAGAGTCACTGATAGGAGAGAAAGAGGAGTGTTAGAGTCACTGATAGGAGAGAAAGAGGAGTGGGAGAGTCACTGATAGGAGAGAAAGAGGAGTGGACCAGTCACTGATAGGAGAAAGAGGAGTGGGAGAGTCATCACTAATAGGAGAGAAAGAGGAGTGGGCGAGTCACTGATATGAGAGAAAGAGGAGTGGTCGAGTCACTGATAGGAGAGAACGAGGAGTGGGAGAGTTACTGATAGGAGAGAAAGAGGAGTGTTAGAGTCACTGATAGGAGAGAAAGAGGAGTGGGAGAGTCACTGACAGGAGAGAAAGGGGAGTGGGAGAGTCATTGATAGGAGAGAAAGAGGAGTGGGCCAGTCACTGATAGGAGAAAGAGGAGTGGGAGAGTTACTGATAGGAGAGAAAGAGGAGTGTTAGAGTCACTGATAGGAGAGAAAGAGGAGTGGGAGAGTCACTGACAGGAGAGAAAGGGGAGTGGGAGAGTCATTGATAGGAGAGAAAGAGGAGTGGGCCAGTCACTGATAGGAGAAAGAGGAGTGGGAGAGTCATCACTAATAAGAGAGAAAGAGGAGTGGGAGAGTCACTGATATGAGAGAAAGAGGAGTGGGCGAGTCACTGATAGGAGAGAAAGAGGAGTGTTAGAGTCACTGATATGAGAGAAAGAGGATTGGGAGAGTCACTGATAGGAGAGAAAGAGGATTGGGAGAGTCACTGATAGGAGAGAATGAGGAGTGGGAGAGTCACTGATAGGAGAGAAAGAGGAGTGGGCGAGTCACTGATAGGAGAGAAAGAGGAGTGGGAGAGTTAGATTCAATTAATCTTAACACATCAGGGATATGCATTGGGATAGCTTTATGATTGTTAATTGCATTGTATTTCATTTGACTTTCTTCTAATTGTTGGTATGTATTTTCCTTCTTATGAACTTCTTGGCTAATTCAATTATATCGTTAGATCTTGCACATTAAACACTTAGAACAAAACCTAATAACTTAATATATGCTAATTATGAGTTTTGGGGTGATGGTAAAATGATGACAAATAAGAAGGGAGCCTACCTGCGTTACTCAGGGAGCCTACCTGCCATTGGGTCGGCAAAACATTCATTCTAAAGCTAATGTTTCAACATTTATACAGTAAATTTCGAATGTTTTTATTTATTATTTTTTATTTATTTAACTTGGAAAGTCAGTTTTAAGAACAAATTCGTATTTACAATGACGGCCTACCCCGGCCAAACCCGGACGAGCGGTCCAATTGTGTGCCGCCCTATGGGACTCCCGTTCACAGGGAGAGTTACTGATAGGAGAGAAAGAGGAGTGGGAGAGTCACTGAGAGGAGAGAAAGAGGAGTGGGAGAGTTACTGATAGGAGAGAAAGAGGAGTGTTAGAGTCACTGATAGGAGAGAAAGAGGAGTGGGAGAGTCACTGATAGGAGAGAAAGAGGAGTGGGCCAGTCACTGATAGGAGAGAAAGAGGAGTGGGAGAGTCACTGAGAGGAGAGAAAGAGGAGTGGGAGAGTTACTGATAGGAGAGAAAGAGGAGTGTTAGAGTCACTGATAGGAGAGAAAGAGGAGTGGGAGAGTCACTGATAGGAGAGAAAGAGGAGTGGGCCAGTCACTGATAGGAGAGAAAGAGGAGTGGGAGAGTCATCACTAATAAGAGAGAAAGAGGAGTGGGCCAGTCACTGATAGGAGAAAGAGGAGTGGGAGAGTCATCACTAATAAGAGAGAAAGAGGAGTGGGCGAGTCACTGATAGGAGAGAAAGAGGAGTGGGAGAGTCACTGATAGGAGAGAAAGAGGAGTGGGCGAGTTACTGATATGAGAGAAAGAGGAGTGGGAGAGTTACTGATAGGAGAGAAAGAGGAGTGGGAGAGTTACTGATAGGAGAGAAAGAGGAGTGTTAGAGTCACTGATAGGAGAGAAAGAGGAGTGGGAGAGTCACTGATAGGAGAGAAAGAGGAGTGGGAGAGTCACTGATAGGAGAGAAAGAGGAGTGGGAGAGTCACTGATAGGAGAGAAAGAGGAGTGGGCGAGTCACTGATAGGAGAGAAAGAGGAGTGGGAGAGTTAGATTCAATTAATCTTAACACATCAGGGATATGCATTGGGATAGCTTTATGATTGTTAATTGCATTGTATTTCATTTGACTTTCTTCTAATTGTTGGTATGTATTTTCCTTCTTATGAACTTCTTGGCTAATTCAATTATATCGTTAGATCTTGCACATTAAACACTTAGAACAAAACCTAATAACTTAATATATGCTAATTATGAGTTTTGGGGTGATGGTAAAATGATGACAAATAAGAAGGAGCCTACCTGCGTTACTCAGGGAGCCTACCTGCCATTGGGTCGGCAAAACATTCATTCTAAAGCTAATGTTTCAACATTTATACAGTAAATTTCGAATGTTTTTATTTATTATTTTTTATTTATTTAACTTGGAAAGTCAGTTTTAAGAACAAATTCGTATTTACAATGACGGCCTACCCCGGCCAAACCCGGACGAGCGGTCCAATTGTGTGCCGCCCTATGGGACTCCCGTTCACAGGGAGAGTTACTGATAGGAGAGAAAGAGGAGTGGGAGAGTCACTGAGAGGAGAGAAAGAGGAGTGGGAGAGTTACTGATAGGAGAGAAAGAGGAGTGTTAGAGTCACTGATAGGAGAGAAAGAGGAGTGGGAGAGTCACTGATAGGAGAGAAAGAGGAGTGGGCCAGTCACTGATAGGAGAGAAAGAGGAGTGGGAGAGTCACTGAGAGGAGAGAAAGAGGAGTGGGAGAGTTACTGATAGGAGAGAAAGAGGAGTGTTAGAGTCACTGATAGGAGAGAAAGAGGAGTGGGAGAGTCACTGATAGGAGAGAAAGAGGAGTGGGCCAGTCACTGATAGGAGAGAAAGAGGAGTGGGAGAGTCATCACTAATAAGAGAGAAAGAGGAGCGGGAGAGTTACTGATAGGAGAGAAAGAGGAGTGTTAGAGTCACTGATAGGAGAGAAAGAGGAGTGGGAGAGTCACTGATAGGAGAGAAAGAGGAGTGTTAGAGTCACTGATAGGAGAGAAAGAGGAGTGGGAGAGTCACTGATAGGAGAGAAAGAGGAGCGGGAGAGTTACTGATAGGAGAGAAAGAGGAGTGTTAGAGTCACTGATAGGAGAGAAAGAGGAGTGGGAGAGTCACTGATAGGAGAGAGAAAGAGGAGTGGGCGAGTTACTGATATGAGAGAAAGAGGAGTGTTAGAGTCACTGATAGGAGAGAAAGAGGAGTGTTAGAGTCACTGATAGGAGAGAAAGAGGAGTGTTAGAGTCACTGATAGGAGAGAAAGAGGAGTGGGAGAGTCACTGATAGGAGAGAAAGAGGAGCGGGAGAGTTACTGATAGGAGAGAAAGAGGAGTGGGAGAGTCACTGAGAGGAGAGAAAGAGGAGTGGGAGAGTTACTGATAGGAGAGAAAGAGGAGTGTTAGAGTCACTGATAGGAGAGAAAGAGGAGTGGGAGAGTCACTGATAGGAGAGAAAGAGGAGTGGGCCAGTCACTGATAGGAGAGAAAGAGGAGTGGGAGAGTCACTGAGAGGAGAGAAAGAGGAGTGGGAGAGTTACTGATAGGAGAGAAAGAGGAGTGTTAGAGTCACTGATAGGAGAGAAAGAGGAGTGGGAGAGTCACTGATAGGAGAGAAAGAGGAGTGGGCCAGTCACTGATAGGAGAGAAAGAGGAGTGGGAGAGTCATCACTAATAAGAGAGAAAGAGGAGTGGGCCAGTCACTGATAGGAGAAAGAGGAGTGGGAGAGTCATCACTAATAAGAGAGAAAGAGGAGTGGGCGAGTCACTGATAGGAGAGAAAGAGGAGTGGGAGAGTCACTGATAGGAGAGAAAGAGGAGTGGGCGAGTTACTGATATGAGAGAAAGAGGAGTGGGAGAGTTACTGATAGGAGAGAAAGAGGAGTGGGAGAGTTACTGATAGGAGAGAAAGAGGAGTGTTAGAGTCACTGATAGGAGAGAAAGAGGAGTGGGAGAGTCACTGATAGGAGAGAAAGAGGAGTGGGAGAGTCACTGATAGGAGAGAAAGAGGAGTGGGAGAGTCACTGATAGGAGAGAAAGAGGAGTGGGCGAGTCACTGATAGGAGAGAAAGAGGAGTGGGAGAGTTAGATTCAATTAATCTTAACACATCAGGGATATGCATTGGGATAGCTTTATGATTGTTAATTGCATTGTATTTCATTTGACTTTCTTCTAATTGTTGGTATGTATTTTCCTTCTTATGAACTTCTTGGCTAATTCAATTATATCGTTAGATCTTGCACATTAAACACTTAGAACAAAACCTAATAACTTAATATATGCTAATTATGAGTTTTGGGGTGATGGTAAAATGATGACAAATAAGAAGGGAGCCTACCTGCGTTACTCAGGAGCCTACCTGCCATTGGGTCGGCAAAACATTCATTCTAAAGCTAATGTTTCAACATTTATACAGTAAATTTCGAATGTTTTTATTTATTATTTTTTATTTATTTAACTTGGAAAGTCAGTTTTAAGAACAAATTCGTATTTACAATGACGGCCTACCCCGGCCAAACCCGGACGAGCGGTCCAATTGTGTGCCGCCCTATGGGACTCCCGTTCACAGGGAGAGTTACTGATAGGAGAGAAAGAGGAGTGGGAGAGTCACTGAGAGGAGAGAAAGAGGAGTGGGAGAGTTACTGATAGGAGAGAAAGAGGAGTGTTAGAGTCACTGATAGGAGAGAAAGAGGAGTGGGAGAGTCACTGATAGGAGAGAAAGAGGAGTGGGCCAGTCACTGATAGGAGAGAAAGAGGAGTGGGAGAGTCACTGAGAGGAGAGAAAGAGGAGTGGGAGAGTTACTGATAGGAGAGAAAGAGGAGTGTTAGAGTCACTGATAGGAGAGAAAGAGGAGTGGGAGAGTCACTGATAGGAGAGAAAGAGGAGTGGGCCAGTCACTGATAGGAGAGAAAGAGGAGTGGGAGAGTCATCACTAATAAGAGAGAAAGAGGAGTGGGCCAGTCACTGATAGGAGAAAGAGGAGTGGGAGAGTCATCACTAATAAGAGAGAAAGAGGAGTGGGCGAGTCACTGATAGGAGAGAAAGAGGAGTGGGAGAGTCACTGATAGGAGAGAAAGAGGAGTGGGCGAGTTACTGATATGAGAGAAAGAGGAGTGGGAGAGTTACTGATAGGAGAGAAAGAGGAGTGGGAGAGTTACTGATAGGAGAGAAAGAGGAGTGTTAGAGTCACTGATAGGAGAGAAAGAGGAGTGGGAGAGTCACTGATAGGAGAGAAAGAGGAGTGGGAGAGTCACTGATAGGAGAGAAAGAGGAGTGGGAGAGTCACTGATAGGAGAGAAAGAGGAGTGGGCGAGTCACTGATAGGAGAGAAAGAGGAGTGGGAGAGTTAGATTCAATTAATCTTAACACATCAGGGATATGCATTGGGATAGCTTTATGATTGTTAATTGCATTGTATTTCATTTGACTTTCTTCTAATTGTTGGTATGTATTTTCCTTCTTATGAACTTCTTGGCTAATTCAATTATATCGTTAGATCTTGCACATTAAACACTTAGAACAAAACCTAATAACTTAATATATGCTAATTATGAGTTTTGGGGTGATGGTAAAATGATGACAAATAAGAAGGGAGCCTACCTGCGTTACTCAGGGAGCCTACCTGCCATTGGGTCGGCAAAACATTCATTCTAAAGCTAATGTTTCAACATTTATACAGTAAATTTCGAATGTTTTTATTTATTATTTTTTATTTATTTAACTTGGAAAGTCAGTTTTAAGAACAAATTCGTATTTACAATGACGGCCTACCCCGGCCAAACCCGGACGAGCGGTCCAATTGTGTGCCGCCCTATGGGACTCCCGTTCACAGGGAGAGTTACTGATAGGAGAGAAAGAGGAGTGGGAGAGTCACTGAGAGGAGAGAAAGAGGAGTGGGAGAGTTACTGATAGGAGAGAAAGAGGAGTGTTAGAGTCACTGATAGGAGAGAAAGAGGAGTGGGAGAGTCACTGATAGGAGAGAAAGAGGAGTGGGCCAGTCACTGATAGGAGAGAAAGAGGAGTGGGAGAGTCACTGAGAGGAGAGAAAGAGGAGTGGGAGAGTTACTGATAGGAGAGAAAGAGGAGTGTTAGAGTCACTGATAGGAGAGAAAGAGGAGTGGGAGAGTCACTGATAGGAGAGAAAGAGAGTGGGCCAGTCACTGATAGGAGAGAAAGAGGAGTGGGAGAGTCATCACTAATAAGAGAGAAAGAGGAGCGGGAGAGTTACTGATAGGAGAGAAAGAGGAGTGTTAGAGTCACTGATAGGAGAGAAAGAGGAGTGGGAGAGTCACTGATAGGAGAGAAAGAGGAGTGTTAGAGTCACTGATAGGAGAGAAAGAGGAGTGGGAGAGTCACTGATAGGAGAGAAAGAGGAGTGGGAGAGTTACTGATAGGAGAGAAAGAGGAGTGTTAGAGTCACTGATAGGAGAGAAAGAGGAGTGGGAGAGTCACTGATAGGAGAGAAAGAGGAGTGGGCGAGTTACTGATATGAGAGAAAGAGGAGTGTTAGAGTCACTGATAGGAGAGAAAGAGGAGTGTTAGAGTCACTGATAGGAGAGAAAGAGGAGTGTTAGAGTCACTGATAGGAGAGAAAGAGGAGTGGGAGAGTCACTGATAGGAGAGAAAGAGGAGCGGGAGAGTTACTGATAGGAGAGAAAGAGGAGTGTTAGAGTCACTGATAGGAGAGAAAGAGGAGTGGGAGAGTCACTGATAGGAGAGAAAGAGGAGCGGGAGAGTTACTGATAGGAGAGAAAGAGGAGTGTTAGAGTCACTGATAGGAGAGAAAGAGGAGTGGGAGAGTCACTGATAGGAGAGAAAGAGGAGTGTTAGAGTCACTGATAGGAGAGAAAGAGGAGTGGGAGAGTCACTGATAGGAGAGAAAGAGGAGCGGGAGAGTTACTGATAGGAGAGAAAGAGGAGTGTTAGAGTCACTGATAGGAGAGAAAGAGGAGTGGGAGAGTCACTGATAGGAGAGAAAGAGGAGTGGGCGAGTTACTGATATGAGAGAAAGAGGAGTGTTAGAGTCACTGATAGGAGAGAAAAGGAGTGTTAGAGTCACTGATAGGAGAGAAAGAGGAGTGTTAGAGTCACTGATAGGAGAGAAAGAGGAGTGGGAGAGTCACTGATAGGAGAGAAAGAGGAGCGGGAGAGTTACTGATAGGAGAGAAAGAGGAGTGTTAGAGTCACTGATAGGAGAGAAAGAGGAGTGTTAGAGTCACTGATAGGAGAGAAAGAGGAGTGTTAGAGTCACTGATAGGAGAGAAAGAGGAGTGGGAGAGTCACTGATAGGAGAGAAAGAGGAGTGGGAGAGTTACTGATAGGAGAGAAAGAGGAGTGTTAGAGTCACTGATAGGAGAGAAAGAGGAGTGGGAGAGTCACTGATAGGAGAGAAAGAGGAGTGGGCGAGTTACTGATATGAGAGAAAGAGGAGTGGGAGAGTTACTGATAGGAGAGAAAGAGGAGCGGGAGAGTTACTGATAGGAGAGAAAGAGGAGTGTTAGAGTCACTGATAGGAGAGAAAGAGGAGTGGGAGAGTCACTGATAGGAGAGAAAGAGGAGTGTTAGAGTCACTGATAGGAGAGAAAGAGGAGTGTTAGAGTCACTGATAGGAGAGAAAGAGGAGTGTTAGAGTCACTGATAGGAGAGAAAGAGGAGTGGGAGAGTCACTGATAGGAGAGAAAGGGGAGTGGGAGAGTCACTGATAGGAGAGAAAGTGGAGTGTTAGAGTCACTGATAGGAGAGAAAGAGGAGTGTTAGAGTCACTGATAGGAGAGAAAGAGGAGTGGGAGAGTCACTGATAGGAGAGAAAGGGGAGTGGGAGAGTCACTGATAGGAGAGAAAGAGGAGTGGGCCAGTCACTGATAGGAGAAAGAGGAGTGGGAGAGTCATCACTAATAAGAGAGAAAGAGGAGTGGGCGAGTCACTGATATGAGAGAAAGAGGAGTGGGAGAGTCACTGATATGAGAGAAAGAGGAGTGGGAGAGTTACTGATAGGAGAGAAAGTGGAGTATTAGAGTCACTGATAGGAGAGAAAGAGGAGTGGGAGAGTTACTGATAGGAGAGAAAGTGGAGTGTTAGAGTCACTGATAGGAGAGAGAGAGGAGTGGGAGAGTCACTGATAGGAGAGAAAGAGGAGTGGGAGAGTCACTGATAGGAGAGAAAGGGGAGTGGGAGAGTCACTGATAGGAGAGAAAGAGGAGTGGGCCAGTCACTGATAGGAGAAAGAGGAGTGGGCGAGTCACTGATAGGAGAGAAAGAGGAGTGGGCGAGTCACTGGTAGGAGAGAAAGAGGAGTGGGCGAGTCACTGATAGGAGAGAAAGAGGAGTGGGCGAGTCACTGATAGGAGAGAAAGAGGAGTGGGAGAGTTACTGATAGGAGAGAAAGAGGAGTGGGCCAGTCACTGATAGGAGAAAGAGGAGTGGGCGAGTCACTGATATGAGAGAAAGAGGAGTGGGCGAGTCACTGATAGGAGAGAAAGAGGAGTGGGAGAGTCACTGATAGGAGAGAAAGAGGAGTGGGCGAGTCACTGATAGGAGAGAAAAGAGGAGGGAGAGTTACTGATAGGAGAAAGAGGAGTGGTAGAGTCACTGATAGAAGAAAGAGGAGTGGGAGAGTCACTGATAGGAGAGAAAGAGGAGTGTTAGAGTCATTGATAGGAGAGAAAGAGGAGTGGGAGAGTTACTGATAGGAGAGAAAGAGGAGTGGGAGAGTCACTGATAGGAGAGAAAGAGGAGTGGGAGAGTTACTGATAGGAGAGAAAGAGGAGTGTTAGAGACACTGATATGATAGAAAGAGGAGTGGGAGAGTTACTGATAGGAGAGAAAGAGGAGTGGGAGAGTCAATGATAGGTGAAAGAGGAGTGGGAGAGTCATTGATAGGAGAGAAAGAGGAGTGGGAGAGTTACTGATAGAGAGAAAGAGGAGTGGGAGAGTTACTGATAGGAGAAAGAGGAGTGGGAGAGTCACTGATAGGAGAGAAAGAGGAGGAGAGTTACTGATAGGAGAAAGAACAGTGGGAGAGTCACTGATATGAGAGAAAGAGGAGTGGGAGAGTTACTGATAGGAGAGAAAGAGGAGTGGGAGAGTCACTGATAGGAGAGAAAGAGGAGTGTTAGAGTCACTGATAGGAGAGAAAGAGGAGTGGGAGAGTCACTGATAGGAGAGAAAGAGGAGTGGGAGAGTCACTGATAGGAGAGAAAGAGGAGCGGGAGAGTTACTGATAGGAGAGAAAGAGGAGTGTTAGAGTCACTGATAGGAGAGAAAGAGGAGTGGGAGAGTCACTGATAGGAGAGAAAGAGGAGTGGGCGAGTTACTGATATGAGAGAAAGAGGAGTGGGAGAGTTACTGATAGGAGAGAAAGAGGAGTGGGAGAGAAACTGATAGGAGAGAAAGAGGAGTGTTAGAGACACTGATAGGATAGAAAGAGGAGTGGGAGAGTTACTGATAGGAGAGAAAGAGGAGTGGGAGAGTCAATGATAGGAGAAAGAGGAGTGGGAGAGTCATTGATAGGAGAGACAGAGGAGTGGGAGAGTTACTGATAGGAGAGATAGTGGAGTGGGAGAGTTACTGATAGGAGAAAGAGGAGTGGGAGAGTCACTGATAGGAGAGAAAGAGGAGTGGGAGAGTTACTGATAGGAGAAAGAACAGTGGGAGAGTCACTGATATGAGAGAAAGAGGAGTGGGAGAGTTACTGATAGGAGAGAAAGAGGAGTGGGAGAGTCACTGATAGGAGAGAAAGAGGAGTGTTAGAGTCACTGATAGGAGAGAAAGAGGAGTGGGAGAGTCACTGATAGGAGAGAAAGAGGAGTGGGAGAGTCACTGATAGGAGAGAAAGAGGAGCGGGAGAGTTACTGATAGGAGAGAAAGAGGAGTGTTAGAGTCACTGATAGGAGAGAAAGAGGAGTGGGAGAGTCACTGATAGGAGAGAAAGAGGAGTGGGCGAGTTACTGATATGAGAGAAAGAGGAGTGGGAGAGTTACTGATAGGAGAGAAAGAGGAGTGTTAGAGTCACTGATAGGAGAGAAAGAGGAGTGTTAGAGTCACTGATAGGAGAGAAAGAGGAGTGGGAGAGTCACTGATAGGAGAGAAAGAGGAGCGGGAGAGTTACTGATAGGAGAGAAAGAGGAGTGTTAGAGTCACTGATAGGAGAGAAAGAGGAGTGGGAGAGTCACTGATAGGAGAGAAAGAGGAGTGTTAGAGTCACTGATATGAGAGAAAGAGGAGTGTTAGAGTCACTGATAGGAGAGAAAGAGGAGTGGGAGAGTCACTGATAGGAGAGAAAGGGGAGTGGGAGAGTCACTGATAGGAGAGAAAGAGGAGTGGGCCAGTCACTGATAGGAGAAAGAGGAGTGGGAGAGTCATCACTAATAAGAGAGAAAGAGGAGTGGGCGAGTCACTGATATGAGAGAAAGAGGAGTGGGAGAGTCACTGATATGAGAGAAAGCGGAGTGGGAGAGTTACTGATAGGAGAGAAAGTGGAGTGTTAGAGTCACTGATAGGAGAGAAAGAGGAGTGGGAGAGTTACTGATAGGAGAGAAAGTGGAGTGTTAGAGTCACTGATAGGAGAGAAAGAGGAGTGGGAGAGTCACTGATAGGAGAGAAAGAGGAGTGGGAGAGTCACTGATAGGAGAGAAAGTGGAGTGTTAGAGTCACTGATAGGAGAGAAAGAGGAGTGGGAGAGTTACTGATAGGAGAGAAAGAGGAGTGGGAGAGTTACTGATAGGAGAGAAAGTGGAGTGTTAGAGACACTGATAGGATAGAAAGAGGAGTGGGAGAGTTACTGATAGGAGAGAAAGAGGAGTGGGAGAGTCAATGATAGGAGAAAAGAGGAGTGGGAGAGTCATTGATAGGAGAGAAAGAGGAGTGGGAGAGTTACTGATAGGAGAGAAAGAGGAGTGGGAGAGTTACTGATAGGAGAAAGAGGAGTGGGAGAGTCACTGATAGGAGAGAAAGAGGAGTGGGAGAGTTACTGATAGGAGAAAGAACAGTGGGAGAGTCACTGATATGAGAGAAAGAGGAGTGGGAGAGTTACTGATAGGAGAGAAAGAGGAGTGGGAGAGTCACTGATAGGAGAGAAAGAGGAGTGTTAGAGTCACTGATAGGAGAGAAAGAGGAGTAGGAGAGTCACTGATAGGAGAGAAAGAGGAGTGGGAGAGTCACTGATAGGAGAGAAAGAGGAGCGGGAGAGTTACTGATAGGAGAGAAAGAGGAGTGTTAGAGTCACTGATAGGAGAGAAAGAGGAGTGGGAGAGTCACTGATAGGAGAGAAAGAGGAGTGGGCGAGTTACTGATATGAGAGAAAGAGGAGTGGGAGAGTTACTGATAGGAGAGAAAGAGGAGTGTTAGAGTCACTGATAGGAGAGAAAGAGGAGTGTTAGAGTCACTGATAGGAGAGAAAGAGGAGTGGGAGAGTCACTGATAGGAGAGAAAGAGGAGCGGGAGAGTTACTGATAGGAGAGAAAGAGGAGTGTTAGAGTCACTGATAGGAGAGAAAGAGGAGTGGGAGAGTCACTGATAGGAGAGAAAAAGTGTTAGAGTCACTGATATGAGAGAAAGAGGAGTGTTAGAGTCACTGATAGGAGAGAAAGAGGAGTGGGAGAGTCACTGATAGGAGAGAAAGGGGAGTGGGAGAGTCACTGATAGGAGAGAAAGAGGAGTGGGCCAGTCACTGATAGGAGAAAGAGGAGTGGGAGAGTCATCACTAATAAGAGAGAAAGAGGAGTGGGCGAGTCACTGATATGAGAGAAAGAGGAGTGGGAGAGTCACTGATATGAGAGAAAGAGGAGTGGGAGAGTTACTGATAGGAGAGAAAGTGGAGTGTTAGAGTCACTGATAGGAGAAAGAGGAGTGGGAGAGTTACTGATAGGAGAGAAAGTGGAGTGTTAGAGTCACTGATAGGAGAGAAAGAGGAGTGGGAGAGTCACTGATAGGAGAGAAAGAGGAGTGGGAGAGTCACTGATAGGAGAGAAAGTGGAGTGTTAGAGTCACTGATAGGAGAGAAAGAGGAGTGGGAGAGTTACTGATAGGAGAGAAAGAGGAGTGGGAGAGTTACTGATAGGAGAGAAAGTGGAGTGTTAGAGTCACTGATAGGAGAGAAAGAGGAGTGGGAGAGTTACTGATAGGAGAGAAAGAGGAGTGGGAGAGTCACTGATAGGAGAAAGAGGAGTGGGCGAGTCACTGATAGGAGAGAAAGAGGAGTGGGCGAGTCACTGATAGGAGAGAAAGAGGAGTGGGCGAGTCACTGATAGGAGAGAAAGAGGAGTGGGCGAGTCACTGATAGGAGAGAAAGAGGAGTGGGAGAGTTACTGGTAGGAGAGAATGAGAAGTGTTAGAGTCACTGATAGGAGAGAAAGAGGAGTGGGCGAGTCACTGATAGGAGAGAAAGAGGAGTGGGCCAGTCACTGATAGGAGAGAAAGAGGAGTGGGCCAGTCACTGATAGGAGAAAGAGGAGTGGGAGAGTCATCACTAATAGGAGAGAAAGAGGAGTGGGCGAGTCACTGATATGAGAGAAAGAGGAGTGGGCGAGTCACTGATAGGAGAGAAAGAGGAGTGTTAGAGTCACTGATAGGAGAGAAAGAGGAGTGGGCGAGTCACTGATAGGAGAGAAAGAGGAGTGGGAGAGTTACTGATAGGAGAAAGAGGAGTGGGAGAGTCACTGATAGAAGAAAGAGGAGTGGGAGAGTCACTGATAGGAGAGAAAGAGGAGTGTTAGAGTCACTGATAGGAGAGAAAGAGGAGTGGGAGAGTTACTGATAGGAGAGAAAGAGGAGTGGGAGAGTCACTGATAGGAGATAAAGAGGAGTGGGAGAGTTACTGATAGGAGAGAAAGAGGAGTGTTAGAGACACTGATAGGATAGAAAGAGGAGTGGGAGAGTTACTGATAGGAGAGAAAGAGGAGTGGGAGAGTCACTGATAGGAGAAAGAGGAGTAGGAGAGTCATTGATAGGAGAGAAAGAGGAGTGGGAGAGTTACTGATAGGAGAGAAAGAGGAGTGGGAGAGTTACTGATAGGAGAAAGAGGAGTGGGAGAGTTACTGATAGGAGAAAGAGGAGTGGGAGAGTCATTGATAGGAGAGAAAGAGTAGTGGGAGAGTTACTGATAGGAGAAAGAACAGTGGGAGAGTCACTGATATGAGAGAAAGAGGAGTGGGAGAGTTACTGATAGGAGAGAAAGAGGAGTGGGAGAGTCACTGATAGGAGAGAAAGAGGAGTGTTAGAGTCACTGATAGGAGAGAAAGAGGAGTGGGAGAGTCACTGATAGGAGAGAAAGAGGAGTGGACCAGTCACTGATAGGAGAAAGAGGAGTGGGAGAGTCATCACTAATAGGAGAGAAAGAGGAGGCGAATCACTGATATGAGAGAAAGAGGAGTGGGCGAGTCACTGATAGGAGAGAACGAGGAGTGGGAGAGTTACTGATAGGAGAGAAAGAGGAGTGTTAGAGTCACTGATAGGAGAGAAAGAGGAGTGGGAGAGTCACTGACAGGAGAGAAAGGGGAGTGGGAGAGTCATTGATAGGAGAGAAAGATGAGTGGGCCAGTCACTGATAGGAGAAAGAGGAGTGGGAGAGTCATCACTAATAAGAGAGAAAGAGGAGTGGGCGAGTCACTGATATGAGAGAAAGAGGAGTGGGAGAGTCACTGATATGAGAGAAAGAGGAGTGGGAGAGTTACTGATAGGAGAGAAAGAGGAGTGTTAGAGTCACTGATAGGAGAGAAAGAGGAGTGGGAGAGTCACTGATAGGAGAGAAAGAGGAGTGGGCGAGTTACTGATATGAGAGAAAGAGGAGTGGGAGAGTTACTGATAGGAGAGAAAAGAGGAGCGGGAGAGTTACTGATAGGAGAGAAAGAGGAGTGTTAGAGTCACTGATAGGAGAGAAAGAGGAGTGGGAGAGTCACTGATAGGAGAGAAAGAGGAGTGTTAGAGTCACTGATAGGAGAGAAAGAGGAGTGTTAGAGTCACTGATAGGAGAGAAAGAGGAGTGTTAGAGTCACTGATAGGAGAGAAAGAGGAGTGGGAGAGTCACTGATATTAGAGAAAGAGGAGCGGGAGAGTTACTGATAGGAGAGAAAGAGGAGTGTTAGAGTCAGTGATAGGAGAGAAAGAGAAGTGGGAGAGTCACTGATAGGAGAGAAAGAGGAGTGTTAGAGTCACTGATAGGAGAGAAAGAGGAGTGTTAGAGTCACTGATAGGAGAGAAAGAGGAGTGTTAGAGTCACTGATAGGAGAGAAAGAGGAGTGGGAGAGTCACTGATAGGAGAGAAAGGGGAGTGGGAGAGTCACTGATAGGAGAGAAAGTGGAGTGTTAGAGTCACTGATAGGAGAGAAAGAGGAGTGTTAGAGTCACTGATAGGAGAGAAAGAGGAGTGGGAGAGTCACTGATAGGAGAGAAAGGGGAGTGGGAGAGTCACTGATAGGAGAGAAAGAGGAGTGGGCCAGTCACTGATAGGAGAAAGAGGAGTGGGAGAGTCATCACTAATAAGAGAGAAAGAGGAGTGGGCGAGTCACTGATATGAGAGAAAGAGGAGTGGGAGAGTCACTGATATGAGAGAAAGAGGAGTGGGAGAGTTACTGATAGGAGAGTAAGTGGAGTGTTAGAGTCACTGATAGGAGAGAAAGAGGAGTGGGAGAGTCACTGATAGGAGAGAAAGAGGAGTGGGAGAGTCACTGATAGAGAGAAAGGGGAGTGGGAGAGTCACTGATAGGAGAGAAAGAGGAGTGGGCCAGTCACTGATAGGAGAAAGAGGAGTGGGCGAGTCACTGATAGGAGAGAAAGAGGAGTGGGCGAGTCACTGATAGGAGAGAAAGAGGAGTGGGCGAGTCACTGATAGGAGAGAAAGAGGAGTGGGCGAGTCACTGATAGGAGAGAAAGAGGAGTGGGAGAGTTACTGATAGGAGAGAAAGAGGAGTGGGCCAGTCACTGATAGGAGAAAGAGGAGTGGGCGAGTCACTGATATGAGAGAAAGAGGAGGGGGCGAGTCACTGATAGGAGAGAAAGAGGAGTGGGAGAGTCACTGATAGGAGAGAAAGAGGAGTGGGCGAGTCACTGATAGGAGAGAAAGAGGAGTGGGAGAGTTACTGATAGGAGAAAGAGGAGTGGTAGAGTCACTGATAGAAGAAAGAGGAGTGGGAGAGTCACTGATAGGAGAGAAAGAGGAGTGTTAGAGTCATTGATAGGAGAGAAAGAGGAGTGGGAGAGTTACTGATAGGAGAGAAAGAGGAGTGGGAGAGTCACTGATAGGAGAGAAAGAGGAGTGGGAGAGTTACTGATAGGAGAGAAAGAGGAGTGTTAGAGACACTGATATGATAGAAAGAGGAGTGGGAGAGTTACTGATAGGAGAGAAAGAGGAGTGGGAGAGTCAATGATAGGTGAAAGAGGAGTTGGAGAGTCATTGATAGGAGAGAAAGAGGAGTGGGAGAGTTACTGATAGGAGAGAAAGAGGAGTGGGAGAGTTACTGATAGGAGAAAGAGGAGTGGGAGAGTCACTGATAGGAGAGAAAGAGGAGTGGGAGAGTTACTGATAGGAGAAAGAACAGTGGGAGAGTCACTGATATGAGAGAAAGAGGAGTGGGAGAGTTACTGATAGGAGAGAAAGAGGAGTGGGAGAGTCACTGATAGGAGAGAAAGAGGAGTGTTAGAGTCACTGATAGGAGAGAAAGAGGAGTGGGAGAGTCACTGATAGGAGAGAAAGAGGAGTGGAGAGTCACTGATAGGAGAGAAAGAGGAGCGGGAGAGTTACTGATAGGAGAGAAAAGGAGTGTTAGAGTCACTGATAGGAGAGAAAGAGGAGTGGGAGAGTCACTGATAGGAGAGAAAGAGGAGTGAGTTACTGATATGAGAGAAAGAGGAGTGGGAGAGTTACTGATAGGAGAGAAAGAGGAGTGGGAGAGTTACTGATAGGAGAGAAAGAGGAGTGTTAGAGACACTGATAGGATAGAAAGAGGAGTGGGAGAGTTACTGATAGGAGAGAAAGAGGAGTGGGAGAGTCAATGATAGGAGAAAGAGGAGTGGGAGAGTCATTGATAGGAGAGAAAGAGGAGTGGGAGAGTTACTGATAGGAGAGAAAGAGGAGTGGGAGAGTTACTGATAGGAGAAAGAGGAGTGGGAGAGTCACTGATAGGAGAGAAAGAGGAGTGGGAGAGTTACTGATAGGAGAAAGAACAGTGGGAGAGTCACTGATATGAGAGAAAGAGGAGTGGGAGAGTTACTGATAGGAGAGAAAGAGGAGTGGGAGAGTCACTGATAGGAGAGAAAGAGGAGTGTTAGAGTCACTGATAGGAGAGAAAGAGGAGTGGGAGAGTCACTGATAGGAGAGAAAGAGGAGTGGGAGAGTCACTGATAGGAGAGAAAGAGGAGCGGGAGAGTTACTGATAGGAGAGAAAGAGGAGTGTTAGAGTCACTGATAGGAGAGAAAGAGGAGTGGGAGAGTCACTGATAGGAGAGAAAGAGGAGTGGGCGAGTTACTGATATGAGAGAAAGAGGAGTGGGAGAGTTACTGATAGGAGAGAAAGAGGAGTGTTAGAGTCACTGATAGGAGAGAAAGAGGAGTGTTAGAGTCACTGATAGGAGAGAAAGAGGAGTGGGAGAGTCACTGATAGGAGAGAAAGAGGAGCGGGAGAGTTACTGATAGGAGAGAAAGAGGAGTGTTAGAGTCACTGATAGGAGAGAAAGAGGAGTGGGAGAGTCACTGATAGGAGAGAAAGAGGAGTGTTAGAGTCACTGATATGAGAGAAAGAGGAGTGTTAGAGTCACTGATAGGAGAGAAAGAGGAGTGGGAGAGTCACTGATAGGAGAGAAAGGGGAGTGGGAGAGTCACTGATAGGAGAGAAAGAGGAGTGGGCCAGTCACTGATAGGAGAAAGAGGAGTGGGAGAGTCATCACTAATAAGAGAGAAAGAGGAGTGGGCGAGTCACTGATATGAGAGAAAGAGGAGTGGGAGAGTCACTGATATGAGAGAAAGAGGAGTGGGAGAGTTACTGATAGGAGAGAAAGTGGAGTGTTAGAGTCACTGATAGGAGAGAAAGAGGAGTGGGAGAGTTACTGATAGGAGAGAAAGTGGAGTGTTAGAGTCACTGATAGGAGAGAAAGAGGAGTGGGAGAGTTACTGATAGGAGAGAAAGTGGAGTGTTAGAGTCACTGATAGGAGAGAAAGAGGAGTGGGAGAGTCACTGATAGGAGAGAAAGAGGAGTGGGAGAGTCACTGATAGGAGAGAAAGTGGAGTGTTAGAGTCACTGATAGGAGAGAAAGAGGAGTGGGAGAGTTACTGATAGGAGAGAAAGAGGAGTGGGAGAGTTACTGATAGGAGAGAAAGTGGAGTGTTAGAGTCACTGATAGGAGAGAAAGAGGAGTGGGAGAGTTACTGATAGGAGAGAAAGAGGAGTGGGAGAGTCACTGATAGGAGAAAGAGGAGTGGGCGAGTCACTGATAGGAGAGAAAGAGGAGTGGGCGAGTCACTGATAGGAGAGAAAGAGGAGTGGGCGAGTCACTGATAGGAGAGAAAGAGGAGTGGGCGAGTCACTGATAGGAGAGAAAGAGGAGTGGGAGAGTTACTGGTAGGAGAGAATGAGAAGTGTTAGAGTCACTGATAGGAGAGAAAGAGGAGTGGGCGAGTCACTGATAGGAGAGAAAGAGGAGTGGGCCAGTCACTGATAGGAGAGAAAGAGGAGTGGGCCAGTCACTGATAGGAGAAAGAGGAGTGGGAGAGTCATCACTAATAGGAGAGAAAGAGGAGTGGGCGAGTCACTGATATGAGAGAAAGAGGAGTGGGCGAGTCACTGATAGGAGAGAAAGAGGAGTGTTAGAGTCACTGATAGGAGAGAAAGAGGAGTGGGCGAGTCACTGATAGGAGAGAAAGAGGAGTGGGAGAGTTACTGATAGGAGAAAGAGGAGTGGGAGAGTCACTGATAGAAGAAAGAGGAGTGGGAGAGTCACTGATAGGAGAGAAAGAGGAGTGTTAGAGTCACTGATAGGAGAGAAAGAGGAGTGGGAGAGTTACTGATAGGAGAGAAAGAGGAGTGGGAGAGTCACTGATAGGAGATAAAGAGGAGTGGGAGAGTTACTGATAGGAGAGAAAGAGGAGTGTTAGAGACACTGATAGGATAGAAAGAGGAGTGGGAGAGTTACTGATAGGAGAGAAAGAGGAGTGGGAGAGTCACTGATAGGAGAAAGAGGAGTAGGAGAGTCATTGATAGGAGAGAAAGAGGAGTGGGAGAGTTACTGATAGGAGAGAAAGAGGAGTGGGAGAGTTACTGATAGGAGAAAGAGGAGTGGGAGAGTTACTGATAGGAGAAAGAGGAGTGGGAGAGTCATTGATAGGAGAGAAAGAGTAGTGGGAGAGTTACTGATAGGAGAAAGAACAGTGGGAGAGTCACTGATATGAGAGAAAGAGGAGTGGGAGAGTTACTGATAGGAGAGAAAGAGGAGTGGGAGAGTCACTGATAGGAGAGAAAGAGGAGTGTTAGAGTCACTGATAGGAGAGAAAGAGGAGTGGGAGAGTCACTGATAGGAGAGAAAGAGGAGTGGACCAGTCACTGATAGGAGAAAGAGGAGTGGGAGAGTCATCACTAATAGGAGAGAAAGAGGAGTGGGCGAATCACTGATATGAGAGAAAGAGGAGTGGGCGAGTCACTGATAGGAGAGAACGAGGAGTGGGAGAGTTACTGATAGGAGAGAAAGAGGAGTGTTAGAGTCACTGATAGGAGAGAAAGAGGAGTGGGAGAGTCACTGACAGGAGAGAAAGGGGAGTGGGAGAGTCATTGATAGGAGAGAAAGATGAGTGGGCCAGTCACTGATAGGAGAAAGAGGAGTGGGAGAGTCATCACTAATAAGAGAGAAAGAGGAGTGGGCGAGTCACTGATATGAGAGAAAGAGGAGTGGGAGAGTCACTGATATGAGAGAAAGAGGAGTGGGAGAGTTACTGATAGGAGAGAAAGAGGAGTGTTAGAGTCACTGATAGGAGAGAAAGAGGAGTGGGAGAGTCACTGATAGGAGAGAAAGAGGAGTGGGCGAGTTACTGATATGAGAGAAAGAGGAGTGGGAGAGTTACTGATAGGAGAGAAAAGAGGAGCGGGAGAGTTACTGATAGGAGAGAAAGAGGAGTGTTAGAGTCACTGATAGGAGAGAAAGAGGAGTGGGAGAGTCACTGATAGGAGAGAAAGAGGAGTGTTAGAGTCACTGATAGGAGAGAAAGAGGAGTGTTAGAGTCACTGATAGGAGAGAAAGAGGAGTGTTAGAGTCACTGATAGGAGAGAAAGAGGAGTGGGAGAGTCACTGATATTAGAGAAAGAGGAGCGGGAGAGTTACTGATAGGAGAGAAAGAGGAGTGTTAGAGTCAGTGATAGGAGAGAAAGAGAAGTGGGAGAGTCACTGATAGGAGAGAAAGAGGAGTGTTAGAGTCACTGATAGGAGAGAAAGAGGAGTGTTAGAGTCACTGATAGGAGAGAAAGAGGAGTGTTAGAGTCACTGATAGGAGAGAAAGAGGAGTGGGAGAGTCACTGATAGGAGAGAAAGGGGAGTGGGAGAGTCACTGATAGGAGAGAAAGTGGAGTGTTAGAGTCACTGATAGGAGAGAAAGAGGAGTGTTAGAGTCACTGATAGGAGAGAAAGAGGAGTGGGAGAGTCACTGATAGGAGAGAAAGGGGAGTGGGAGAGTCACTGATAGGAGAGAAAGAGGAGTGGGCCAGTCACTGATAGGAGAAAGAGGAGTGGGAGAGTCATCACTAATAAGAGAGAAAGAGGAGTGGGCGAGTCACTGATATGAGAGAAAGAGGAGTGGGAGAGTCACTGATATGAGAGAAAGAGGAGTGGGAGAGTTACTGATAGGAGAGTAAGTGGAGTGTTAGAGTCACTGATAGGAGAGAAAGAGGAGTGGGAGAGTCACTGATAGGAGAGAAAGAGGAGTGGGAGAGTCACTGATAGGAGAGAAAGGGGAGTGGGAGAGTCACTGATAGGAGAGAAAGAGGAGTGGGCCAGTCACTGATAGGAGAAAGAGGAGTGGGCGAGTCACTGATAGGAGAGAAAGAGGAGTGGGCGAGTCACTGATAGGGAGAGAAAGAGGAGTGGGCGAGTCACTGATAGGAGAGAAAGAGGAGTGGGCGAGTCACTGATAGGAGAGAAAGAGGAGTGGGAGAGTTACTGATAGGAGAGAAAGAGGAGTGGGCCAGTCACTGATAGGAGAAAGAGGAGTGGGCGAGTCACTGATATGAGAGAAAGAGGAGTGGGCGAGTCACTGATAGGAGAGAAAGAGGAGTGGGAGAGTCACTGATAGGAGAGAAAGAGGAGTGGGCGAGTCACTGATAGGAGAGAAAGAGGAGTGGGAGAGTTACTGATAGGAGAAAGAGGAGTGGTAGAGTCACTGATAGAAGAAAGAGGAGTGGGAGAGTCACTGATAGGAGAGAAAGAGGAGTGTTAGAGTCATTGATAGGAGAGAAAGAGGAGTGGGAGAGTTACTGATAGGAGAGAAAGAGGAGTGGGAGAGTCACTGATAGGAGAGAAAGAGGAGTGGGAGAGTTACTGATAGGAGAGAAAGAGGAGTGTTAGAGACACTGATATGATAGAAAGAGGAGTGGGAGAGTTACTGATAGGAGAGAAAGAGGAGTGGGAGAGTCAATGATAGGTGAAAGAGGAGTTGGAGAGTCATTGATAGGAGAGAAAGAGGAGTGGGAGAGTTACTGATAGGAGAGAAAGAGGAGTGGGAGAGTTACTGATAGGAGAAAGAGGAGTGGGAGAGTCACTGATAGGAGAGAAAGAGGAGTGGGAGAGTTACTGATAGGAGAAAGAACAGTGGGAGAGTCACTGATATGAGAGAAAGAGGAGTGGGAGAGTTACTGATAGGAGAGAAAGAGGAGTGGGAGAGTCACTGATAGGAGAGAAAGAGGAGTGTTAGAGTCACTGATAGGAGAGAAAGAGGAGTGGGAGAGTCACTGATAGGAGAGAAAGAGGAGTGGGAGAGTCACTGATAGGAGAGAAAGAGGAGCGGGAGAGTTACTGATAGGAGAGAAAGAGGAGTGTTAGAGTCACTGATAGGAGAGAAAGAGGAGTGGGAGAGTCACTGATAGGAGAGAAAGAGGAGTGGGCGAGTTACTGATATGAGAGAAAGAGGAGTGGGAGAGTTACTGATAGGAGAGAAAGAGGAGTGGGAGAGTTACTGATAGGAGAGAAAGAGGAGTGTTAGAGACACTGATAGGATAGAAAGAGGAGTGGGAGAGTTACTGATAGGAGAGAAAGAGGAGTGGGAGAGTCAATGATAGGAGAAAGAGGAGTGGGAGAGTCATTGATAGGAGAGAAAGAGGAGTGGGAGAGTTACTGATAGGAGAGAAAGAGGAGTGGGAGAGTTACTGATAGGAGAAAGAGGAGTGGGAGAGTCACTGATAGGAGAGAAAGAGGAGTGGGAGAGTTACTGATAGGAGAAAGAACAGTGGGAGAGTCACTGATATGAGAGAAAGAGGAGGAGAGTTACTGATAGGAGAGAAAGAGGAGTGGGAGAGTCACTGATAGGAGAGAAAGAGGAGTGTTAGAGTCACTGATAGGAGAGAAAGAGGAGTGGGAGAGTCACTGATAGGAGAGAAAGAGGAGTGGGAGAGTCACTGATAGGAGAGAAAGAGGAGCGGGAGAGTTACTGATAGGAGAGAAAGAGGAGTGTTAGAGTCACTGATAGGAGAGAAAGAGGAGTGGGAGAGTCACTGATAGGAGAGAAGAGGAGTGGGCGAGTTACTGATATGAGAGAAAGAGGAGTGGGAGAGTTACTGATAGGAGAGAAAGAGGAGTGTTAGAGTCACTGATAGGAGAGAAAGAGGAGTGTTAGAGTCACTGATAGGAGAGAAAGAGGAGTGGGAGAGTCACTGATAGGAGAGAAAGAGGAGCGGGAGAGTTACTGATAGGAGAGAAAGAGGAGTGTTAGAGTCACTGATAGGAGAGAAAGAGGAGTGGGAGAGTCACTGATAGGAGAGAAAGAGGAGTGTTAGAGTCACTGATATGAGAGAAAGAGGAGTGTTAGAGTCACTGATAGGAGAGAAAGAGGAGTGGGAGAGTCACTGATAGGAGAGAAAGGGGAGTGGGAGAGTCACTGATAGGAGAGAAAGAGGAGTGGGCCAGTCACTGATAGGAGAAAGAGGAGTGGGAGAGTCATCACTAATAAGAGAGAAAGAGGAGTGGGCGAGTCACTGATATGAGAGAAAGAGGAGGGAGAGTCACTGATATGAGAGAAAGAGGAGTGGGAGAGTTACTGATAGGAGAGAAAGTGGAGTGTTAGAGTCACTGATAGGAGAGAAAGAGGAGTGGGCGAGTCACTGATAGGAGAGAAAGAGGAGTGGGCGAGTCACTGATAGGAGAGAAAGAGGAGTGGGAGAGTTACTGATAGGAGAGAAAGAGGAGTGGGCCAGTCACTGATAGGAGAAAGAGGAGTGGGCGAGTCACTGATATGAGAGAAAGAGGAGTGGGCGAGTCACTGATAGGAGAGAAGAGGAGTGGGAGAGTCACTGATAGGAGAGAAAGAGAGTGGGCGAGTCACTGATAGGAGAGAAAGAGGAGTGGGAGAGTTACTGATAGGAGAAAGAGGAGTGGTAGAGTCACTGATAGAAGAAAGAGGAGTGGGAGAGTCACTGATAGGAGAGAAAGAGGAGTGTTAGAGTCATTGATAGGAGAGAAAGAGGAGTGGGAGAGTTACTGATAGGAGAGAAAGAGGAGTGGGAGAGTCACTGATAGGAGAGAAAGAGGAGTGGGAGAGTTACTGATAGGAGAGAAGAGGAGTGTTAGAGACACTGATATGATAGAAAGAGGAGTGGGAGAGTTACTGATAGGAGAGAAAGAGGAGTGGGAGAGTCAATGATAGGTGAAAGAGGAGTTGGAGAGTCATTGATAGGAGAGAAAGAGGAGTGGGAGAGTTACTGATAGGAGAGAAAGAGGAGTGGGAGAGTTACTGATAGGAGAAAGAGGAGTGGGAGAGTCACTGATAGGAGAGAAAGAGGAGTGGGAGAGTTACTGATAGGAGAAAGAACAGTGGGAGAGTCACTGATATGAGAGAAAGAGGAGTGGGAGAGTTACTGATAGGAGAGAAAGAGGAGTGGGAGAGTCACTGATAGGAGAGAAAGAGGAGTGTTAGAGTCACTGATAGGAGAGAAAGAGGAGTGGGAGAGTCACTGATAGGAGAGAAAGAGGAGTGGGAGAGTCACTGATAGGAGAGAAAGAGGAGCGGGAGAGTTACTGATAGAGAGAAAGAGGAGTGTTAGAGTCACTGATAGGAGAGAAAGAGGAGTGGAGAGTCACTGATAGGAGAGAAAGAGGAGTGGGCGAGTTACTGATATGAGAGAAAGAGGAGTGGGAGAGTTACTGATAGGAGAGAAAGAGGAGTGGGAGAGTTACTGATAGGAGAGAAAGAGGAGTGTTAGAGACACTGATAGGATAGAAAGAGGAGTGGGAGAGTTACTGATAGGAGAGAAAGAGGAGTGGGAGAGTCAATGATAGGAGAAAGAGGAGTGGGAGAGTCATTGATAGGAGAGAAAGAGGAGTGGGAGAGTTACTGATAGGAGAGAAAGAGGAGTGGGAGAGTTACTGATAGGAGAAAGAGGAGTGGGAGAGTCACTGATAGGAGAGAAAGAGGAGTGGGAGAGTTACTGATAGGAGAAAGAACAGTGGGAGAGTCACTGATATGAGAGAAAGAGGAGTGGGAGAGTTACTGATAGGAGAGAAAGAGGAGTGGGAGAGTCACTGATAGGAGAGAAAGAGGAGTGTTAGAGTCACTGATAGGAGAGAAAGAGGAGTGGGAGAGTCACTGATAGGAGAGAAAGAGGAGTGGGAGAGTCACTGATAGGAGAGAAAGAGGAGCGGGAGAGTTACTGATAGGAGAGAAAGAGGAGTGTTAGAGTCACTGATAGGAGAGAAAGAGGAGTGGAGAGTCACTGATAGGAGAGAAAGAGGAGTGGGCGAGTTACTGATATGAGAGAAAGAGGAGTGGGAGAGTTACTGATAGGAGAGAAAGAGGAGTGTTAGAGTCACTGATAGGAGAGAAAGAGGAGTGTTAGAGTCACTGATAGGAGAGAAAGAGGAGTGGGAGAGTCACTGATAGGAGAGAAAGAGGAGCGGGAGAGTTACTGATAGGAGAGAAAGAGGAGTGTTAGAGTCACTGATAGGAGAGAAAGAGGAGTGGGAGAGTCACTGATAGGAGAGAAAGAGGAGTGTTAGAGTCACTGATATGAGAGAAAGAGGAGTGTTAGAGTCACTGATAGGAGAGAAAGAGGAGTGGGAGAGTCACTGATAGGAGAGAAAGGGGAGTGGGAGAGTCACTGATAGGAGAGAAAGAGGAGTGGGCCAGTCACTGATAGGAGAAAGAGGAGTGGGAGAGTCATCACTAATAAGAGAGAAAGAGGAGTGGGCGAGTCACTGATATGAGAGAAAGAGGAGTGGGAGAGTCACTGATATGAGAGAAAGAGGAGTGGGAGAGTTACTGATAGGAGAGAAAGTGGAGTGTTAGAGTCACTGATAGGAGAGAAAGAGGAGTGGGGAGAGTTACTGATAGGAGAGAAAGTGGAGTGTTAGAGTCACTGATAGGAGAGAAAGAGGAGTGGGAGAGTCACTGATAGGAGAGAAAGAGGAGTGGGAGAGTCACTGATAGGAGAGAAAGTGGAGTGTTAGAGTCACTGATAGGAGAGAAAGAGGAGTGGGAGAGTTACTGATAGGAGAGAAAGAGGAGTGGGAGAGTTACTGATAGGAGAGAAAGTGGAGTGTTAGAGTCACTGATAGGAGAGAAAGAGGAGTGGGAGAGTTACTGATAGGAGAGAAAGAGGAGTGGGAGAGTCACTGATAGGAGAAAGAGGAGTGGGCGAGTCACTGATAGGAGAGAAAGAGGAGTGGGCAGTCACTGATAGGAGAGAAAGAGGAGTGGGCGAGTCACTGATAGGAGAGAAAGAGGAGTGGGCGAGTCACTGATAGGAGAGAAAGAGGAGTGGGAGAGTTACTGGTAGGAGAGAATGAGGAGTGTTAGAGTCACTGATAGGAGAGAAAGAGGAGTGGGCGAGTCACTGATAGGAGAGAAAGAGGAGTGGGCCAGTCACTGATAGGAGAGAAAGAGGAGGGCCAGTCACTGATAGGAGAAAGAGGAGTGGAGAGTCATCACTAATAGGAGAGAAAGAGGAGTGGGCGAGTCACTGATATGAGAGAAAGAGGAGTGGGCGAGTCACTGATAGGAGAGAAAGAGGAGTGTTAGAGTCACTGATAGGAGAGAAAGAGGAGTGGGCGAGTCACTGATAGGAGAGAAAGAGGAGTGGGAGAGTTACTGATAGGAGAAAGAGGAGTGGGAGAGTCACTGATAGAAGAAAGAGGAGTGGGAGAGTCACTGATAGGAGAGAAAGAGGAGTGTTAGAGTCACTGATAGGAGAGAAAGAGGAGGGGGAGAGTTACTGATAGGAGAGAAAGAGGAGTGGGAGAGTCACTGATAGGAGATAAAGAGGAGTGGGAGAGTTACTGATAGGAGAGAAAGAGGAGTGTTAGAGACACTGATAGGATAGAAAGAGGAGTGGGAGAGTTACTGATAGGAGAGAAAGAGGAGTGGGAGAGTCACTGATAGGAGAAAGAGGAGTAGGAGAGTCATTGATAGGAGAGAAAGAGGAGTGGGAGAGTTACTGATATGAGAGAAAGAGGAGTGGGAGAGTTACTGATAGGAGAAAGAGGAGTGGGAGAGTTACTGATAGGAGAAAGAGGAGTGGGAGAGTCATTGATAGGAGAGAAAGAGTAGTGGGAGAGTTACTGATAGGAGAAAGAACAGTGGGAGAGTCACTGATATGAGAGAAAGAGGAGTGGGAGAGTTACTGATAGGAGAGAAAGAGGAGTGGGAGAGTCACTGATAGGAGAGAAAGAGGAGTGTTAGAGTCACTGATAGGAGAGAAAGAGGAGTGGGAGAGTCACTGATAGGAGAGAAAGAGGAGTGGACCAGTCACTGATAGGAGAAAGAGGAGTGGGAGAGTCATCACTAATAGGAGAGAAAGAGGAGTGGGCGAGTCACTGATATGAGAGAAAGAGGAGTGGGCGAGTCACTGATAGGAGAGAACGAGGAGTGGGAGAGTTACTGATAGGAGAGAAAGAGGAGTGTTAGAGTCACTGATAGGAGAGAAAGAGGAGTGGGAGAGTCACTGACAGGAGAGAAAGGGGAGTGGGAGAGTCATTGATAGGAGAGAAAGAGGAGTGGGCCAGTCACTGATAGGAGAAAGAGGAGTGGGAGAGTCATCACTAATAAGAGAGAAAGAGGAGTGGGAGAGTCACTGATATGAGAGAAAGAGGAGTGGGCGAGTCACTGATAGGAGAGAAAGAGGAGTGTTAGAGTCACTGATATGAGAGAAAGAGGATTGGGAGAGTCACTGATAGGAGAGAAAGAGGATTGGGAGAGTCACTGATAGGAGAGAATGAGGAGTGGGAGAGTCACTGATAGGAGAGAAAGAGGAGTGGGCGAGTCACTG
>NW_027010210.1:0-7500 GCF_036934945.1 Oncorhynchus masou masou
ATACATTCAGAACTGCTGGACACCAGCATACTAAACTAAAGCACTGATCATCGGGAAGGAGATCTGAATGACTGCTAAGGCTTGGTCCATACATTCAGAACTGCTGGACACCAGCATGAAGCACTGATCATCTGGAATGACATCTGAATGACTGCTAAGGCTTGGTCCATACATTCAGAACTGCTGGACACCAGCATGAAGCACTGATCATCGGGAAGGAGATCTGAATGACTGCTAAGGCTTGGTCCATACATTCAAAACTGCTGGACACCAGCATGAAGCACTGATCATCTGGAATGACATCTGAATGACTGCTAAGGCTTGGTCCATACATTCAGAACTGCTGGACACCAGCATGAAGCACTGATCATCGGGAAGGAGATCTGAATGACTGCTAAGGCTTGGTCCGTACATTCAGAACTGCTGGTCACCAGCATAAAGCACTGATCATCGGGAAGGAGATCTAAATGACTGCTAAGGCTTGGTCCATACATTCAGAACTGCTGGTCACCAGCATAAAGCACTGATCATCGGGAAGGAGATCTAAATGACTGGTAAGGCTTGGTCCATACATTCAGAACTGCTGGTCACCAGCATAAAGCACTGATCATCGGGAAGGAGATCTAAATGACTGCTAAGGCTTGGTCCATACATTCAGAACTGCTGGTCACCAGCATAAAGCACTGATCATCGGGAAGGAGATCTAAATGACTGCTAAGGCTTGGTCCGTACATTCAGAACTGCTGGTCACCAGCATAAAGCATTGATCATCGGGAAGGAGATCTAAATGACTGCTAAGGCTTGGTCCATACATTCAGAACTGCTGGTCACCAGCATAAAGCACTGATCATCGGGAATGACATCTGAATGACTGCTAAGGCTTGGTCCGTACATTCAGAACTGCTGGACACCAGCATAAAGCACTGATCATCGGGAAGGAGATCTAAATGACTGCTAAGGCTTGGTCCATACATTCAATAATGAAATAGGTAGCCACGCCTACAAAACTAAAACCAATCCGTATGCTCCAATCAAAAGGCCTGATTGACATGACGTCCACAAACGCAGCCACGTCCTGAGTCCCCGGTGCCGACACATTCACAAATCAAAAGAGGGTTTTAGTTTTTAGTTTAGGCGCTCTGACGAAGGCCACAAGAACAATAAACACTTTACAATGAGAAAACAGAACTCCACTTTGGTTCAAAAGTTTTACAAATAAATAAAATAAAAATCTGTTTTTGAGAGATTCTGCCTACGAGGCAATACTGTGATCATTTTAGGGAGAGGCCAAACTATTTAGCCGACATTTGAACACCACCGCAGAAACTACAGCTATTCAGCATTTTCCCAATGAAGTAGCCCAGTTGTGTTGTTTGTCTAGAGAACTAGGGCCGATCCTCGCAGCCCGCTTCTTCTAATGCATTGTGGGGAAAATGCCCATCAAATTCTGAGATGAATATAACATTCTGGGTATTTGAACCAAATTCACACACTATAAAACATGACATTTTCTGCATACTAAGGATGTGTCATACTGAGGATGGATCACACTGAGAATGGATCATACAGAGAATGGATCATACAGAGGATGGATCATAATGAGAATGGATCATACAGAATGGATCATACAGAATGGATCATACTGAGAATGGATCATACAGAATGGATCATACAGAGGATGGATCACACAGAGAATGGATCATACAGAGAATGGATCAAACAGAATGGATCATACAGAATGGATCATACAGAATGGATCACACTGAGAATGGATCACACAGAGAATGGATCATACAGAATGGATCATACAGAGGATGGATCATAATGAGAATGGATCATACTGAGAATGGATCATACAGAGAATGGATCAAACAGAATGGATCATACAGAATGGATCATACAGAATGGATCACACTGAGAATGGATCACACAGAGAATGGATCATACAGAATGGATCATAATGAGAATGGATCATACTGAGAATGGATCATACAGAGAATGGATCAAACAGAATGGATCATACAGAATGGATCATACAGAATGGATCACACTGAGAATGGATCATACAGAATGGGTCATACTGAGGATGGATCAAACAGAATGGATCATAGAGAATGGATCATACAGAATGGATCATACAGAATGGATCATACAGAATGGATCATACAGATTGGATCATACTGAGGATGGATCAAACAGAATGGATCATAGAGAATGGATCATACAGAATGGATCATACAGAATGGATCATACAGAATGGATCATAGAGAATGGATCATACAGAATGGATCATAGAGAATGGATCATACAGAATGGATCAAACAGAATGGATCATAGAGAATGGATCATACAGAATGGATCATACAGAATGGATCATACAGAATGGATCATACAGAATGGATCAAACAGAATGGATCAAACAGAATGGATCATACAGAATGGATCATACAGAATGGATCATACAGAATGGATCATACAGAATGGAACATACTGAGGATGGATCAAACAGAATGGATCATACAGAGAATGGATCATACTGAGAATGGATCAAACAGAATGGATCAAACTGAGGATGGATCATACAGAGAATGGATCATACTGAGGATGGATCAAACAGAATGGATCATACTGAGGATGGATCATGTGCGATAGTCTTGTTTCCCATTATTGGTTGATGCCGATAGCACAACCCCTATACTGATCAGCAGTTGTCAACGCTGAAAGGAGAATGACAGCCAGGAATATAAAGTATACAAGATTTTCAAAATGTTGCATACTATTTAAACTGTATTTTTTCTCATACTCAAACTAACTACTATTTAGTATGGGCTTTGGGACACGGCCTCTAGGCACTGAAACGCTGCATGAATTACAGTTAGTTGTTGTCCGTGTTTCTCTGTGAGACTGGACTGAAAAGACAGCGGAGACGAGGCCTGAATGGAATCACATTTCACAGCAACACACACACACACACACGCACGCACGCACGCACACACACACACACACACACACACACACACACACACACACACACGTACACACACGTACACACACGCACACACGCACGCACGCGCACACACACACACACGTACACACATGTACACACACGCACACACGCACACACACACACACACACACACACACACACACACACGTACACGTCACACACACACACACACACACACACACACACACGTACACACACGTACACACACGCACACACGCACGCGCACACACACACACACGTACACACACGTACACACACGCACACACGCACGCGCGCACGCGCACATACACACACACACACACACACACACACACACAAACACACACAGCACACACACACACACACACACACACACACACACACACACACACACACACACACACACACACACACACACACACACACACACACACACACACACACACACACACACACACACACACTCCTTTTAGAGTAAGAAAAGCACAATCTGTGTCCACAGGGCCATCACCAGACATACAGACAGCTGGGATAGTTTATCTGCCCATTCACACACACAAACACACACTCTGTTGTTCAATGTGTTCAGACTAAGTGGTGTGGAGTGTGTGTCGTCTATTATTGACTGTGTGTTTAGAGAGGTTGGTACATTGTTATTACAGGGACACAACTGCACCTTCTAATGTCATTAACACACCCGTGTGTGTGTGTACACACACACACACACACACACACACACACACACACACACACACACACACACACACACACACACACACACACACACACACACACACACACTGATGTGTTAATGACATTAGAGGGTGCAGCACACACACACACACACACACACACACACACACACACACACACACACACACACACACACACACACACACACACACACACACACTGATGTGTTAATGTCAATAGAGGGAGCAGAACACACACACACACACACACACACACACACACACACACACACACACACACAATGATGTGTTAATGACATTAGAAGGGGGGTGGTTGGTTGGTTCTTCTATCCTTGTAGGGACCTACAATCCCCAAAAGTCCTCACAAGGTTATTTTAAACTTAGGGGTAAGGTTTAGAGTTAGGGTTACATTTATAATTAGGTTTGGGGTAAGTGTGAGGGGTTAGGTTTAGGTTTGGTTTTACAGGTTAAGGTTAGGGTTAGGGGTCAGAGTATGTGAGTGGAGCTGGATCGGAGTGTGGTGATGTAGTGTCCACAACTAAAGAAGAGTGGAGTGTGCTGATGTAGTGTCCACAACTAAAGAAGAGAGGGAGTGTGGTGATGTAGTGTCCACAACTAAAGAAGAGAGAGAGTGTGGTGATGTCGTGTCCACAACTAAAGAAGAGAGGGAGTGTGGGTGATGTAGTGTCCACAACTAAAGAAGAAGGGAGTGTGGTGATGTGAGTGTCCACTACTAAAGAAGAGTGTGGTGATGTCGTGTTATGTTAGGGTTAGGGCTGATCAGTTAGGGTTAGGGCTGGTATCAGGTTATCACCCAGTGGTACTAAAGAAGAGAGGTTAGGGTTAGGGCTGGTATGTTAGGGTTAGGTCTGGTATCAGGTTATAAGAAGAGGGTTAGGGATCAGGTTAGGGTTAGGTGATCAGGTTAGGGTTAGTCCATCAGGTTACTGGTATCAAGGGTTAAGATCAGGTTATGGCTTGTATCCAATGGTATCAGGTTAGAGTTAGGTCTAGGGTTAGGGCTGGTATCATCACCCTAGTGGTATCAGGTTAGGGTTAGGGCTTGTATCAGGTTATCACATGTGGTAGAGTTAGGGCTGGTATCAGGTTATCAGGGTTAGGGCTTGTATCAGGTTAGGGTTAGGGCTGGTATCAGGTTAGGGTTAGGGCTGGTATCCAGGTTAGTGGTATCAGGTTAGGGTTAGGGCTGGTATCAGGTTAGGGTTAGGGCTGGTATCAGGTTAGGGTTTGGGCTGTGGTATCAGGTTAGGGTTAGGGCTGGTATCAGGTTAGGCTTAGGGCTGGTATCAGGTTAGAGGTTAGGGCTGGTATTGGGTTAAGGGCTGGTATCAGGTTATCACCTAGTGAGTATCAGGTTAGGGTTCAGGGCTGGTATCAGGTTAGGGTTAGGGCTGGTATCAGGTTATCACCCTGTGGTATCAGGTTAGGGTTAGGGCTGGTATCATGTTATCACCCCTGGTATCAGGTTAGGGTTAGGGCTGGTATCAGGTTAGGGTTAGGGCTGGTATCAGGTTAGGGTTTGGGCTGGTACAGGTTAGAGGGTTAGGACTTAGGCTTAGGGCTGGTATCAGGTTAGGGTTAGGGCTGGTGGGTCAGGTTATCACCCCTTGGTATCAGGTTAGGGTTCATCAGGTTAGGGTTAGGGCTGGTATCATGTTAGTTATCACCCCTTGGTATCAGGGGTTAGGGCTGGTATCAGGTTAGGGTTAGGGCTGGTATCAGGTTAGAGTTTGGAGCTGGTACAGGTTAGGGTTAGGGCTGGTATCAGGTTAGGGTTAGGGCTGGTATCAGGTTATCACCCCATGGTATCAGGTTGGGGTTATGGTATCAGGTTAGGGTTAGGGCTGGTATCAGGTTATCACCCCTTGGTATCATGTTAGGGTTAGGGCTGGTATCAGGTTAGGGTTAGGCTGGTATCAGGTTATCACCCCTTGGTATCAGGTTAGGGTTAGGGCTGGTATCAGGTTAGGGTTAGGGCTGGTATCAGGTTAGGGTTAGGGCTGGTATCAGGTTAGGGTTATGCTGGTATCAGGTTAGGGTTAGGGCTAGTATCAGGTTAGGGTTAGGGCTGGAATCAGGTTATCACCCGTGGTATCAGGTTAGGGTATCAGGTTAGGGTTAGGGCTGGTATCAGGTTAGGGTTAGGGCTGGTATCAGGTTAGGGTTAGTGGTATCAGGTTAGGGTTAGGGCTGGTATCAGGTTAGTGTTATTGGGTTGAGGGCTGGTATCAGGTTATCACCGTGGTATCAGGTTAGGGTTCGGGCTGGTATCAGGTTAGGGTTAGGGGCTGGTATCATGTTAGGGTTAGGGCTTATCATGTTAGGCTGGTATCAGGTTAGAGTATCAGGTTAGGGTTAAGGGCTGGTATCAGGTTAGGGTTAGGGCTGGTATCAGGTTAGTTAGGTTAGGCTGGTATCAGGTTAGGGTTAGGGCTGGTATCAGGTTATCACCCCTTGGTATCAGGTTAGGGTTCGGGCTGGTATCAGGTTAGGGTTCTGGCTGGTATCAGGTTAGGGTTAGGGCTGGTATCAGGTTAGGGTTAGGGCTGGTATCAGGTTATCACCCCTTGGTATCAGGTTAGGGTTCTGGCTGGTATCAGGTTAGGGTTAGGCTGGTATCATGTTAGGGTTAGGGCTGGTATCAGGTTAGGGTTAGGCTGGTATCAGGTTAGAGTTAGGAGCTGGTATCATGTTAGGGTTAGGGCTGGTATCAGGTTAGGGTTAGGGCTGGTATCAGGTTAGGGTTAAGGGCTGGTATCAGGTTAGGGTTAGGCTTAGGGCTGGTATCAGGTTAGGGTTAGGGGCTTATCAGGTTAGGGTTATGGCTGGTATCAGGTTATCATCAGGTTAGGGTTAGGGCTGGTATCAGGTTATTAGGGTTAGGGCTGGTATCAGGTTATGGTTCAGGTTAGGGCTGGTATCAGGTTAGGGTTAGGAGCTGGTATCAGGTTAGGGTTAGGGCTGGTATCAGGTTATCACCCCGTGGTATCAGGTTAGGGTTAGGGCTGGTATCAGGTTAGGGTTAGGCTGCTGGTATCAGGTTAGAGTTAGGGCTGGTATCAGGTTAGGGTTCGGGCTGGTATCAGGTTAGGGTTAGGGCTGGTATCCAGGTTAGGTTAGGGCTGGTATCAGGTTATAACCCCCGGGTTAGGGCTGGTATCAGGTTAGGGTTAGGGCTGGTATCAGGTTAGGGTTAGGGCTGGTATCAGGTTAGGGTTAGGGCTGGTATCATGTTAGGGTTAGGGCTGGTATCAGGTTAGGGTTAGGGCTGGTATCATGTTAGTTAGGGCTGGTATCAGGTTAGGGCTGGTATCAGGTTAGGGTTAGGGCTGGTATCAGGTTAGGGTTTGGGCTGGTTACAGGTTGCTGGTATCAGGTTAGGGTTAGGGGCTGGTATCAGGTTATCACCCCTTGGTATCAGGTTAGGGTTAGGGCTGGTATCAGGTTTCAGGGTTGGTTGGTTAGGGTTAGGGCTGGTATCAGGTTAGGGTTAGGGCTGGTATCAGGTTATCACCCCTGGTATCAGGTTAGGGTTAGGGCTGGTATCAGGTTATCACCCCTTGGGTTATCAGGTTAGGGTTAGGGCTGGTATCAGGTTAGAGTTAGGGCTGGTATCAGGTTAGGGTTAGGGCTGGTATCACTGGTATCAGGTTAGGGTTAAGGGCTGGTATCATGTTAGAGTATCAGGTTAGGGTTAGGTTAGCTGGTATCATGTTAGGGTTATAGCTGGCTGGGTAGGGCTAGTATCAGGTTAGGGTTAGGGCTGGTATCAGGTTAGAG
>NW_027010210.1:10000-34308 GCF_036934945.1 Oncorhynchus masou masou
CAGATCTTTATCAGATTGTCTCAACGCTCAGTCCAAGACTAAACCCTTGGGCCACTCCTTCCAACAGATCTACTCAGGTACTTAATACTGGTCCCAGGGACCCCCTTCCATGTCTCCCTTTTAAATGTTTGATTCTCTCCCTACTCACCTTTATTTAACCATCTCTCCCACCCCTTCATCACCTTCTATTTAACCCCTTCCATCTCTCCTGAGAACCCCTTTATTTAACCAGGGAGGCCAGGTGAGAAGACCTTTATTTAACCAGGGAGGCCAGGTGAGAACTCACCCCTTCACTTTATTTAACCAGGGAGGCCAGGTTAGAACACCTTTATTTAACCAAGGAGGCCAGGTGAAACACCTTTATTTAACCCCCTCCAGGCCAGGTGAGAACACCTTATTTAACCACTCAGGCCTTCATCTCCTTTATTTCCCTACTCAGGCCAGGTGATCCCCTTATCTCTAACCCCCTTCCAGGTGGAGAACACCCCCTTATCCTTCCATCTCAGGGAGGCCAGGTGAGAACCCCTTCTATTCTCCCTTACCCCCTCCCAGGCTCCCTACTGAGAACACCTTTATTTAACCCCCTCCATCTCCAGGTCACCCTTTCATACCCTTTATTTAACTAGGGAGGCCAGGTACTCACCCCTTCATCTTTTCCAGGGAGGCCAGGTGAAAACACCTTTATTTAACCAGGAGGCTACTGAGAACACCTTATTTAACTAGGAGGCCAGGTGAGAACCCCTTCCATTTAACCAGGTAGGCAAGGTGAGAACTCCTTTATTTAACCACTCAGGCCAGATGAGAACACCTTTTATTTAACCAGGAGGCCAGGTGAGAACACCCCTTATTTAACCAGGGAGGCATCTCTCACTATTTAACCCTAGGCCAGGTGAGAACACCTTTATTTAACCTACTCACCCCTTCATCTCCTTCCCATCTGAGAACACCTTTCTTAACTAGGAGGCCAGTGAGAACACCTTTATCTCCTTCCATCTCCTAGGCCAGGTGAGAACACCTTTATTTAACCAGGGAGGCCAGGTGAGAACTCCTTTATTTAACCACTCACCCCTGAGAACATCTCCTTTAACCATCTCCCCAGGTTAGGAACACCTTTATTTAACCACTCACCCCCTTGAATCACCTTTATTTAACCAGGTAGGCAAGGTGACTCACACCTTTATTCCTAACTATCTCTCCTTAGAACACCTTTATTTAACCAGGGAGGCCAGGTGAGATCACCTTTACATCTCTAACCTACTAGGCAAGGTGAGAACATCCCCTTCTATCTCTCCTTACACCCTTTTATCTCTCCCTACTCACCCCTGAGAACTCCTTCCATCTTAACCTACTCACCCCTTCATCTCCTTCTATCTCTCCCTACTCACCACTTCAAGACCTCTTTTATCTCAGGCGAGAACAGGTTCTCACTAACAAAAAGATCTCTCCCAAATGTAGAAGAGTAGACCCCTTCATCTCCTTCCATCTCTCCAGCACTACACCCCTGATTCTTCTATCTCTCCTTACCCCTTCTATCTCTCCCCCACCCCTTCATCTCCTTCTATTCTACTAGTAGAGAGGTACATCTTGTTTAGGTCCCAGCCTACACACCTTCTATTCTACTAGTACCCAGATACATCTTGTTTAGCCCCAACACTCCTTCATCCTGATCCTACTCACCCCCTTCCTCAGGTACATGTTGTTTACCCCCTTCAGCACTACACACCCCTTCATTCTACCATCTCTCCTTACATGTTCTTTAGGCCCCAGCACTACACACCTTCATCTCTTCTATCTCTCCTTAGAGAGGTCCATCTCTCCCTAGGCTCACCAACACTACATCTCCTTCCATTCTACTAGTCACCCCTTCATCTCCTTCCAGGCTCCCAACACCCCTACATCACCTTCTATCTCTACTAGTAGAGAGGTCCATCTCTCCCTACTCCCCCCTTCATCCCCTTCTATCTCTCAGTAGAGAGGTCCATCTCTCACTACTCACCCACTTCATCTCCTTCCATTCTACTAGTAGAGAGGTACATGTTGTTTAGGCCCCAGCACTACACACCCCCTGATTCTACTACTCAGAGGTACCATCTCTCCCTAGGCTCACCAGCCTACACTCCTTCCATCTCTCCCCTAGTAGACCCCTTCATCTCCTTTATCTCCAGCACTACACACCTGATCTCTACCTACTCACCCCTTCATGTCCTTTAGCTCCCTACTCACCACACACCTGATTCTCCCTAGTAGAGAGGTACATGTTGTTTAGGCCCTCACTACACACCTGATTCTACTAGTAGAGAGGTACATCCCCTTCTAGGCCCCAACACTACCCCCTTCCATTCTACTAGTAGAGAGGTACATGCTGTTTAGGTCCCAGCACTACACACCTGATTCTACTAGTAGAAGAGTAGAGAGGTACATGTTGTTTAGGCCCCTTCACTACACACCTATTCTACTAGTAGAGAGGTACATCTCTCCCTAGGCCCCCCACTACACACCTGATTCTCCTAGTAGAGAGGTACATGTTGTTCTAGGTCCCAACACTATCACACCTGATCTCTCCTTACCCCCCTACATGTTGTTTAGGCCCCAACACTCACCTTCCATTCTACTAGTAGAGAGGTTCATCATATCTCTCCTTAGGCCCTCCATCTCTACTCACCCCTTCATTCTACTAGTAGAGAGGTACATCTCTCCCTTAGGTCCCAGCACTACCCTTCTATCTCTACTAGTAGAGAGGTACATCTCCCTTAGGCTCCCAGCACTACACACCTTCTATTCTACCTAGTAGAGAGGTTCATCTCCTTTATCTCTCCTTACCCCCTACACACCTGATTCCTCTGTCCCTGGAGTTTTACATGTTGTTTAGGCCCCAACACTACACACCTGATGTTTAAATATAGAGATGTGACATGATGTGTTGGGATCAGCACTACACACCTGATTCTACTAGTAGAGCAGATGCTAAAGTTTAGGTCCCGTGGACATGCAGGCACAAGTAGAGAGGTACTGGGCTTGTTTAGCCCCAGCACTCCACCTGATTCTACTAGTAGAGAGGCACATCTCTGACGACCCCAACACTACACACACTGATTCTACTAGTAGAGAGGTACTGTTTAGACCCCAACACTACACACCTGATTCTACTAGTAGAGAGGTACATGTTGTTTAGGTCCCACACACGCTGACACACACACTGATTCTACAGTAGAGAGTGTACATGCTGTTTAGCCACAAACTACACACCTGATTCTACTAGTAGAGAGGTACATGTTGTTTAGGCCCCATCACTACACACCTAAACCCATGCTGACACGTGAGGTACACACTCAATTAGGCCCCAGCACTACACACACTCAATTACTACTAGTAGAGAGGTACATGTCTGTGTAGGCCCCAACACTACACACCTGATTCTACCAGAGAGGTACATGTTGTTTAGGCCCCAGCACACTACACACCTGATTCTACTAGTAGAGAGGACATGCCTGGGGCACAGCCCACAGCACTACACACCTGATTCTACTTAGTAGAGAGGTACATGTTGTTTAGGCACACAACACTACACACTTACATCACTGTAGAGAGTGAAAATGATAAAAGTTTAGGGATACTACATAGCACCTGATTCTTATTATCACAGAGAGGCCTTTTGTTTAGGCCCCAGCACTACACACACCTGATTCCATTGGGCCACTTTTAGCAACATGTTGATTGTCCAGGCCCCAGACTTACACACCTGATTCTACTAGAGATCTAGGATCAGATTGTCCAGGCCCCAGTCACTACACTTAACCTGATTCTACTTTAGAGAGATCTAGGATTGTTTAGTCCAACACTACACACCTGATTCTATTGGGCCAGAGAGGCAACATGTCAGATTGTCCAACGCTCAGTCCAAGCACTAACACCATTCTACTTTAGAACAGATCTAGGATCAGTTTAGGCTTAATACTGGTCCCCTGACCCAAAGGGATAGTGTTTTAAATGTTTATTTGTTACACACCTTATTTAACCAGGGAGGCCAGGTGAGAACACCTTTTTAGGCCCCAACACTACAAGATTCTACTAGTAGAGAGGTACCTTTTGTTAACCAGCACTACACACCTGATTCTTTATTTAACCAGGGAGGCCAGGTGAGCACTACACACCTTTATTCTAACCAGTAGAAGAGTAGAGAGGTTATTAAGTTTAGGCCCCAGGGAGGCTACACACCTGATTCTACTTATTGGTACCAAGGAGGCCAGGTGAAAACACCTTTATTTAACTAGTAGAGAGGTGATGTTGTTTATTTAACCACCTGATTCTACTAGTAGAGAGGTACTTTATTTTAACCAGCACCACACCTGATTCTACTAGTATTTAACCAGGTACATGGTGAGAAGCACCTTTATTTAACCAGGGAGGCCTAGGTAGAGAGGTACATTTATTTAACCAGCACTAGGATTCTACTAGTAGAGAACATACATGTATTTTAGGCACCAGCACCACACCTGATTCTACTAGTAGAGAGGTACACCTTTATTTAGGGGAGGCCAGCACTGAAAACACCTTTATTTAACCAGTAGGCCAGAGGTACATGTTGTATTAGGCCCCAGCACTACAGGTGAGAACACCTTTAGTTAACCAGGTGGCAAGGTGAACACTACACACCTTTATTCTAACTAGTAGAGAGGAGATGTTGTTTAGCTAACCACACCTGATTCTACTAGTAGAGAGGTACGCATTTGTTAACCACTACACACCTGATTCTTTAGTTAAAGAGTAGAGAGGAGAACACCTTTATTTAACTACAGGAGATTCTACTAGTAGAGAGGTACACCTTTTTAGGCCCCAACACACCTGATTCTACTAGTGAGAGGTACATGTTGTTTAGGTCCCAGCACTACACACCTGAGAACACCTTTAGAGAACATGTTGTTTAGGCCCCAGCACTACACACCTTTATTTAACCAGTAGAGAGGTACATGTTGAGAACACCTTTACTTAACACCTAGATTCTACTAGTAGAGAGGTACACCTTGTTTAGGCCACAGCACTAGAACACCTTTATTCTACTAGTAGAGAGGTGATGTTGTTTAGGTTAACCAGGTAGGCAAGGTGAGAACACCTTTATTCTACTAGTAGAGAGGTACCTTTATTTAAACCAGCACTACACACCTGATTCTACCAGTAGAGAGGTACAACACCTTTATTTAGGCCCCAGCACTACACACACCTGATTCTACTAGTAACCAGGTAGGCATGTGAGAACACCTTTAGGCCCCAGCACTACACACCTTTGATTCTACTAGTAGAGAGGTACATGTTGGGAGGCCAGGCAACACTAACAACCTGATTCTACAAATGTAGAAGAGAGATACATGTTGTTTAGGCCCCAGCACTACACACCTGATTCTACTAGTAGAGAGGTACATGTTGTTTAGGTCCCAGCACTACACACCTGATTCTACTAGTAGAGAGTACATGTTGTTTAGGTCCCAGCACTACACACCTGATTCTACTAGTAGAGGATACATGTTGTTTAGGCCCCAACACTACACACCTGATTCTACTGGTAGAGAGTACATGTTGTTTAGGTCCCAGCACTACACACCTGATTCTACTAGTAGAGAGGTACATGTTGTTTAGGCCCCAGCACTACACACCTGATTCTACTAGTAGAGAGGTACATGTTGTTTAGGCCCCCAACACTACATCATTCTGATTCTACTAGTAGAGAGGTACATGTTGTTTAGGCCCCAGCACTACACACCTGATTCTACTAGTAGAGAGGTACATGTTGTTTAGGCTAACACTACACACCTGATTCTACTAGTAGAGAGGTACATGTTGTTTAGGCCACAGCACTACACACCTGATTCTACTAGGAACAGCTGCTCTGATGTGATGATATCCCAGTTGGAAAAACCTGATTCTATGTGATGATACATGTTGTTTAGGCACCAGCACTACATGTGATGATTCTACTAGTAGAGGAAAATGTTGTTTAGGCCCCAGCACTATCATGTAGTTGGAACAGCTGGTACATGTTGTTGATATCTATGTAGTACACAGCTGCTCTAGATGTGAGGTACATGTTGTTTAGGCCCCAACCAGCTGCTCTGATATCTACTAGTAGAGAGGTATGTTGTTTAGGCCCCAACAGCTGCTACACTGATTCTACTAGTAGAGATAGGTACATGTTGTTTAACCCAGCACTACACACCTGATTCTACTTAGTAACCAGTGCTACATGTTGTTTTATGTAGTTAGAACACTGCTCACCTGATTCTACTAGTAGTTGGTACATGTTGTTTAGGCCCCAGTACACACCTGATTCTACTAGTAGAGCTAATGTTGTTTAGGCCCCAACACTACACATGGAACAGCTGCTAGTAGATGAGTAGATGATACATGTAGTTTAACAGCTGCACTACACACCTGATTCTACTAGTAGAAGGTACATGTTGTTTAGCTGCTCACACCTGATTCTACTAGTGAGTATATCTTGTTTAGGCACTTTACACCTGATTCTACTAGTAGAGATACATGTTGTTTAGGCCCCAGCACTACAAGCTGCTTCTACTAGTAGTATACATGTAGTTTAGGCCCCAGCTGCACTGATTCTACTAGTAGTAGTTTTAGGCCCCAACACTACACACCTGATTCTACTAGTAGAGAGGTACATGTTGTTTAGGCCCCAGCACTACACACCTGCTTCTGATGTAGAGATATCTATGTTTAGGCTAACTACACACCTGCTTCTACTGCTGTGAGAGGTACATGTTGTTTAGGCTGACACTACTGATTCTACTAGTAGAGTATATCATGTTGTTTAGGCCCCAACACTGCTCCTGATTCTACTAGTAGAGAGTACATGTTGTTTAGGCCCCAGCTACTACACACCTGATTCTACTAGTAGAGAGGTACATGTAGTTTAGGTCCCAACACTACACACCTGATTCTACTAGTAGATGAGGTACATGTTGTTTAGGCCCCCATCACTACACCTGATTCTACTAGTGATGTACATGTTGTTTAGGCCCCATCACTCTGATGTGATGATATCTACTAGTTAGAAGGTACATGTTGTTTAAGATGCCCCAGCACTAACAGCTGCTCTACTAGTAGAGAGGTACATGTTGTTTAGGCCCCAACACTACAGCTGATTCTGACTGTGATGATATGTTGTTTAGTAAGCACTACACACCTGATTCTACTAGTAGAGAGGTACATGTTGTTTAGGCCCCAGCACTACAGCTGATTCTACTAGTGATGATATCTATTGTAGTTAGAACCAGCTGCACTACACCTGATTCTACTAGTAGAGAGGTACATGTTGTTTAGGCCCCAGCACTACAGCTGATTCTACTAGTAGAGAGGTACATGTTGTTTAGGCCCCAGCACTACACCTGATTCTACTAGTAGAGATGTACATGTTGTTTAGGCCCCAGCACTACACCTGATTCTACTAGTAGAGAGGTACAGTTGATTTAGGCCCCAACTCACACCTGATTCTACCCCTGAAGAGGTACATGTTGTTTAGGCCCCAACACTCAAACACCTGATTCTACTAGTAGACGCAGGTACATGTTGGAAGGCTAGCACTACACACCTCGATCCCTACTAGAAGAGGTACATGTTGTTTAGGCCCACACACTAAACACCTAGATCTACTGTAGAGGAATTCTCCAGTTTACCCAAACACCTAGATCCCCTGAACGCAGCTACTAGTAGATCACATGTTGTTTACACCCCAGATCTACACACCTGATTCTCCAGATCACATGTTGTTAGATCCCCAGCACGCAGCACCTGATTCACTAGTAAACACCTAGATCCCCTGAACGCAGCTCACCTGATCACACTCTCAAACAGAAGATCCCCTGAACGTACATGTTGTTTAGGCCCCAGATCACACCTCAAACACTAGAGGTACATGTTGTTTAGGCCCCAACGCAGCTCACTTCTACAGATCACACTCAAACACCTGATCCCCTAGGCCCCAGCTCACTACACACCTGATTCTACTAGTAGAATGCAGCTCACTTAGGCCCCAGACTACACACCTGAAACACCTAGTAGAGAGGAACGCAGCTCACTCTCCAGATCACACTCAAACACCTGATTCTACTGAACGCAGCTACACTTCCAGATCACACACTACACACCTGATTCTACTAGAACGAGATACATGTTGTTTAGGCACCAGCACTCTCAAACTACTAGTAGATCCCCATGTTGTTTTACGCAGCTACACACCTGATTCTACTAGTCAAACACCTCAATCCCCTGAACGCAGCACCTGATCACACTCAAACATGTTGTTTAGGCCTCCGATCCCCTGACCTACTAGTACTCTACATGTTGTTTAGGCACAACAAACACCTGATCCCCTGAACGCAGCTCACTCTCCATGTTGTTTCACACCTCAAACACCTAGATCCCCTAGAACGCAGCTACATGTTGTTAGATCACACTCAAACACCTGATTCTACTAGTGACGCAGATTTCTCCAGTTTAGGCCCCAAATACACCTGATCTACTGAACGCAGGTACATGTTGTTTAGGTCCCAGCACTAAACACCTGATCCCCTGAACGCAGCTCACTTGTTTAGGCCCCAGCACTACACCTGATTCTACTGAATGCTCACTCTCCAAATCACACTCTCAAACAACTAGATCCCCTGAATGCAGCTACATGTTGTTTAGATCACAGCACTACAACACCTGATCCCCTAGAATGCAGCTCACTCTCCAGATCACACCAACACTACGATCACCTGATTCTAGCTAGTAGATCACACTCTCAAACACCTAGGCCCCTGAACGCAGCTCACCTCCAGATCACACTACTAGTAAACACATGTTGTTTAGCTGAACGCAGCTCACTCTCCAGATCAGAGGTACAAACACCTGTTTAGGCCCCAGCACTACACCTGATTCTACAGATAGCAATCACCTGAATTCTGATCACCTGTTCACATACCTGTATGTCATTAACACACACCATTCAGTTCAGTTCTTTGCACCCCATCACTGTGAGGTACATGTTGTTTTCAGACCACTTCTAGTCGAAGGGCTGGTCTTCCTGATTCTACTAGTAGAGATACATGTTGTTTACCCCAGCACTACACACCTGACTCCTAGTTTGCCTATTCCCTAGGCCCCAACACACTACGAGCCTTGATTCTACTAGTGACGACCTTCTGTTGTTTAGGCCCCAGCACTACACACCTGACCTAGCTACCTGCCCCGGACCCAGCTGTTTGCCCTGGACCCAGCTACCTGCCCCTGTAGAGAGGTACATGCCACCTAGGCCCCTGGAACCAGCACCTGATTCTACTGGTACCCAGAGGTACATGTTGTTTAGGCCCCAGCACTACACCTGATTCCACCTAGTAGTATGACATGTTGTTTGCCCCTGCACCCAGCTACCTGCCTCCTCCTGTGTATGACCTCTGCCTGCCCTAAGACCCAGCTACCTGATTCTGGACCCAGATACCTGCTCTGATGTGATGATATCTATGCCCCTGGACCCAGCTACCTGCCTCCTGATGATATCTATGACCTGGAACTGCTCTAATGTGATGATATTTATGTAGTTGGAAAAGTTGCTCTCCTGTGTATGATATCTATGTAGTTGGAACAGCTGCTCTGATGTGATGATATCTATGTAGTTGGAACCAGCTACTCTGATGTGAGTATATCTATGTATGAGAACCAGCTGCCTGATATCTATGTAGTTGGAACCAGCTACCTGCCACTGATGATATCATGTAGTTGTAACAGCTGCTCTGATGTGATGACCTATCTGCCTGCCCCTGGACCCAGCTGCTCTGATGTCCTCCTGTGTATGAACCAGCTGCTCTGATGTGATGATATCTATGTAGTTGGAACAGCCGCTCCTGATGTGATGACCTTCTATGCCCCTGGAACCATCTGCTCTAATGTAATCCTCCTTATGTAGTTGACCTCCTGCTCTGATGTGGACCCAGCTACCTGCCTCTCCTGTGTATGATATCTTGTGGATTGGAACAGCTGCTCTGATGTGAGTATATCTATGTATTTAGAACAGCTGCTCTAATGCCTGGAAATCCTTTATGTAGTTGGAAAAGCTGCTCTGATGCCTGTATATCAGTAGTTAGAACCAGCTGCTCTGATATCTATGTATGACCTTCTGCCAGCTGCCTGGATATCTATGTACCTTGCCTGCTCTGCTGTGGTGATACCTTGGAACAGCTGCTCTGATGTGATATCTATGTAGTTAGAACCAGCTGCTCTGATATCTATGTAGTTTGAACAGCTGCTCTGATGTGATGATATCTATGTAGTTAGAACCTGCCTCTCCTGTGTGATGATATCTTCTTTTAACAGCCCCTGATGTGATGATATCTATGTAGTTAGAACCAGCTGCTCTGATGTGATGATCCTGTATTAGAACCAGCTCTGCTCTGCCTCTGTAGTTGAACCAGCTACCTGCCTGATGATCCTGTGTATGACCTTCTGATGATATCTATGTAGTTAGACCCAGCTGCTCTGGTCCTCCTGTATGATGTTAACAACCAGCTGCTCTGATGTGATGATATCTATGTAGTTAGACCCAGCTGCTCTGATGTGGACCCAGCTACCTAGAACCAGCCTCTGATGTGATGATGTCTATGTAGTTGGAACAGCTGCTCTGATGTGATGATATTTATGTAGTTAGAACCTGCTCCTGTGATGATATTTATGTAGTTAGAACCAGCTGCTCCTCCTGTCTATGACCTGAAGGAAGGCCCCTGGACCCAGTAACGTCTGCTTCCCAACTCACCCTCTCAAACACCTCGACCCAGCTACTCTCCAGATCCACTCTCAAACACCTCGATCCCCTGGAACCAGCTACCTGCTCCAGATCACACCTCAAACACCTCGATCCCCTGGACCCAGTTACTCTCCAGATCACACCTCAAACATGACCTTCTGCCTGCCCTCTGATCCTACCCAAACACCTAGATCCTCCTCCTGTGCTCACTCTCCTTCTGCCTGCCCCAACGCAGCTCACTCTCCAGATCCCACCTGCCCCTGGATCCCAGATACCTGCACTCTCCTGTGTATGACCTCAAACACCTGCCCCTGGACCCAGCTACCTGCCACACTCCTCAAACACCTAGATCCCCTGCTCCAGGACCCAGCTACCTGCCTCCCCTGTATGACCTTCTGCTCAAACACCTGGACCCAGCTACCTGCCCTCCTCTGATGACCTCTCAAACACCTAGATCCCCTGAATGCAGCTACCTGCTCTCCAGATATGACCTTCTGCCTGCCCCTGGACCCAGCTCACTCTCCAGATCACACTCTCAAACACCTAGATCCCCTGAACGACCCAGCTACCTGCCCTCGATCCCCTGTGTATCCAGACCACTTCAAACACCTCGATCCCTGGACTCCTCTCCAGATCACACTCTCAAACACCTCAATCCCCTGAGTGTATCCTTCTCCAGCCACACTCAAACCCAGCTATCCCCCCGCTCACTCTCCAGATCACACCTCAAACACCTAGCCTGCCCCTGGACCAGATCACACTCTCAAACACCTAGATCCCCTGTGTATGACCAGATCACTTCAAAGCCTCGATCCCTGAACCGCAGCTCACTCCCAGATCACACTCTCAAATACCCTAGCCTCCTCCAGCTCACTCTCCAGATCCTTCTGCCTGCCCTTGACCAGATCACACTCTTAAACACCTAGATCCCAGTTACTCTCTCCAAATCACCTGTCAAACCTAGATCCCCCTGAATGCAGCTCACTCTCCAGATCACACTCTCAAACAACTAGATCCCCTGAATGCAGCTCACCTTCTGCCTGCCACCTGGACCCTGAACGCACCTCCTCTCCAGTATGACCTTCAAACACCTGCCCCTGGACCCAGCTCACTCTCCAGATCCACTCTCAAACACCTCCTTCTGCCTGCCCTTGGAACCAGCTACTCTCAAACACCGGACCCAGCTACCTGCCCCTCGGACTGAATTCTTCACCTGTTCACATCCTCCTGTCATAACACACACCATTCAGTTCAGTTCTTTGCACCCCTGGACCCAGTTTCTACCTTCCCATAATTCCTCCTCCCGTGTATGGTAGTTCTTTACCTGCCTCCTGACTCCTTTTGACCCTGCCTGTACCCGAGCCTCCCCCCGTGTGACCTTCTGCCTGCCCCTGGACCCAGCTACCTGCCCTGGACCCAGCTACCTGTGACCCAGCTGACCTTGGACCCAGCTACCTGCCCCTGGACCCAGCCACCTGCCCCTGGACCCAGATACCTGCCCCTGGACCCAGCTACCTGCCCCCTGGACTCAGCTACCTGCCTCCTCCTGTGTATGACCTTCTGCCTGCCCCTGGACCCAGCTACCTACCTCCTCCTGTGTATGACCTTCTGCCTGCCCCTGGACCCAGCTACCTGCCCTGGACCTGCGGTCCTTACCTCCTCCTGTGTATGACCTTCTGCCTGCCCCTGGACCTTCTCCCATCCTTTGTATGACCTTCTACCTGCTTGAGATGGAATCATTTGTGAAGTGTTTCTGCCTGCCCCTGGACCCAAGGCCTCATCCTGTGAAGTTCTGTTGGAAGGGAGTTGGAGAAGGAATGCATTTGGACCCAGGAAGGGAGTTGAGTGTATGACCTTCTGCCTGCCCTGGATTTGTGAAGTGTTGGAAGGAGTTCTGCCTGCCCCTGGACCCAGCTACCTGCCCGCTCCCTGTGTATGACCTTCTGCCTGCCCCTGGACCCATCTAAGCCTCCTCATTTGTGAACTGTTGGAAAGAAGAGTTAAATAAGGAATAATGCCTCCTCCTGTGAAGTGTTGGAAAGGAGAGAGTTAAATAAGGAATCCCATTCCTCCTGTGTATGACCTTCTTTTGGACCCAGCTACCTGCCCCCGGACCCAGCTACCTGCCCCTGGACCCAGTTTGGCTCCTCCTGTGTATGACCTTCTGCAGTGCCCCTGGAAGGAATCATTTCCTGTGTATGACCTGTGAAGTGTTTTAAAGAAGAGTGTATGACCTTCTGCCTGCCCCTGGACCATTTGTGAAGCCTGCCCTTGGACCCAGCTACCTGCCCCCGGAATCATTTGTGAAGTGTTGGAAGGGAGTTACCTGCCCCTGGACCAGTTACATTTGTGTATGACCTTCTTGGAAGGAGTTGAGCCTCCTCCTGTCTTGTCTGCCTGTTGGACCCAGCTACCTGCCCCTGGACCCAGCTACCTGCCCCTGGACCCAGCTACCTGTTGGACCCAGCCACCTTAAACCAGCTAAGCCCCTGGACCCAGCTTTGCCCCTGGACCCAAGTGCCTCCTCCCTGTGTATGATTCTGCCTGCCCCTGGAATCATTTCCTGTGTACTTGACCTTCTGCCTGCCCCAAGACCCAGCTACCTGCCCCTGAGAAGATACCTGCCTCCTCCTGTGTATGACCTTCTGCCTGCCCCTGGACCCAGCTACCTGCCTCCTCCTGTGTATGATTCTGCCTGCTCCAGGACCCAAGTGTTCCTGGAAGGACCTTAAATGCCCCTGGAATCATTTGTGAAGTGTTGCCATGGACCCATCTTCCTGTGATGACCTTCTGCCTGCCCTGGACCCAGCTACCTGCCTTCCTGTTCCTTCTGCCTGCCCCTGGACCCAGCTTCCACCCGCTGTGTGTATGACCTTCTGCCTGCCCCTGTGTTTTCGAGCTCCTGTGTATTCACCTTCTTTTTCAGGACCCAGCTACCTCTCTGCTCCATGTGTATGACCTTCTGCCTGGGGACCCATTCACCTGGGTCCTCCTGGATCACCTTCTGTCCTGCCAAATGCCTGCCTCTTTAATGGATGAACCTTGGACCCAGCTACCTGCCCCCTGGACCCAGTTACCTGTTAGTGTCTGTGACCTTCTGCATGCCCCTGGACCCAGTTACCTGGGTGTGTGTCCTCCTGTGTATGACCTTCTGCCTGCCCTGGACCCAGCTACCTGTCCTCCTGTGTATGTTCTGCCTGCCCCTGGACCCAGCTACCTGCCTCCTCCTGTGTATGTGTGTGTGCTGCCCTTGGAACCAGCTACCTGCCCCGGACCCAGCTTACCTGTGAAGGACCCAGTTACCTGGTCCTCCTGTGTATGACCTTCTGCCTGTGGACCCAGTTACCTGCACCTCCAGTGTATGACCTTCTGCACTGCCCGGACCCAGTTTGTGGTTGCTCCTCCTGTGTGTGTTCTGCCTGCCCCATGGACCCAGCTACCTGTCCTCCTGTGTCAGATTCTGCCCCCCTGGACCCAGCTGTTTTGGGGTGAGACAGGAGGCTACAGGTCCAGGACTCAGATACCTGCCTCCTCCAGGCTTCCTTCCCCCCTGGACCCCCGCCCTACCAGTAGCTCCTGGTCCAGAATTCAGCTCCCCCCTCCTCCTCCTCCTGCTACTTTCCAATAAACAGCCAGCTCACCCAGCAGTAGCTACAGGCTGGAATCAGCTGGGATGTGCTTCATTTGTGAAGTGTTAAACTACCTAGTCACCGAAGTCATTTGTAAGTCATGGAACTGGGCTGGCTCCCAATGACTGTGTACAGTGTCCAGAATCAGATTACCCCCACCTCCTCCAGGGGTCTCCCTCTCTTAAATAAGCCCAGCAGTTTACAGTGTCCAGAAAGTGATTACGCCCCAACCTCCTCCAGCCATTACCCCTTTAACCCCGCCCAGCAGTAGTACAGGTCCAGAATCAGATTACCTCCCACCTCCTCCAGCTTCCCTTTACCCCTCTTAACCCCGCCCAGCAGTAGTACAGGTCCAGAATCAGATTACCCCCACCTCCTCCAGCTTCCCTTTACCCTCTTAACCCCGCCCAGCAGTAGCTACAGGTCCAGAATCAGATTACCCCCACCTCCTCCAGCTTCCCTTTACCCCTCTTAATCCCGCCCAGCAGTAGCTACAGGTCCAGAATCAGATTACCCCCACCTCCTCCAGCTTCCCTTTACCCCTCTTAACCCCGCCCAGCAGTAGCTACAGGTCCAGAATCAGATTACCCCCACCTCCTCCAGCTTCCCTTTACCCCTCTTAACCCCGCCCAGCAGTAGCTACAGGTCCATGTTACGTTCCCCAGTTTGTGTTGTAGTTTGTGTATTTGCATGTGTTTATTTCAGGAAATGGCTTCCTGAAATCCTCAAGCAGCTGATTGGTCGACTCCATGGCTAATTGGAGAGCTGACCCCGCCCCGCTCGTTAAGACGCAGCTGTCTCCAATTACCCATTCATTCTGAAGCTATATAAATGCCAGTGTTCTGTTCAGGAGAGAGATTTGCTGGGAGGTCATTGCAGAGATTTTGCTAGAGAGATTTTGCTAGAGAGATTTTGCTAGAGAGATTTTGCTAGAGAGATTTTGCTAGAGAGATTTTGCTAGGCTGAGAGTTGGTATGTTTTGTGAGTTTGTTGCTCAGATAGAGCTTATTTGATGTCCTTTGTTTCTTAGTTTGTTTGTGAAATTGTTTAATATTCTGTTTCATTTGTTCCCAGGGGGGAAGGGGAAGGCACCTAGGGAGTGCTTAGGCAAGAGGCCCGTGGGCATACATATACCCGTAGCATATTCACTGTCTAGGCACACTAGGTAAGACCTGGGCGGACCACCCCCTTGTATATTGGTTAGGGCACCAGGTGGTGCTAAATTAGGTAAGTAGTGGGTAAGCAGGTAAGATAGTAGAGGGGGGGGCTTTGAGATTTACTTTCTTTGCTTTGGTTCCGTCCAGCCCCTTTTCCCCATATTACCGTGTGAAGGAATAAAGTCCTGGTAAACGGTACCACATTCTGCCTGTTGTCATTCTTTCTTGCACCTACAGTCCATACCTTTTTCACTTCACGGAGAGTTTAGTTGTAGCAGGGTGTTGCGTTCCCTCTTCATAGAGGCGTGCGTAACAGTCCAGAATCAGATTACCTCCCACCTCCTCCAGCTTCCCTTTCCCCTCTTAATCCCACCCAGCAGTAGCTACAGGTCCAGAATCAGATTACCCCCACCTCCTCCAGCTTCCCTTTTCCCCTCTTAACCCCGCCCAGCAGTAGCTACAGGTCCATAATCAGATTACCTCCCACCTCCTCCAGCTTCCCTTTCCCCCTCTTAATCCCACCCAGCAGTAGCTACAGGTCCAGAATCAGATTACCTCCCACCTCCTCCGGCTTCCCTTTCCCCTCTTAATCCCACTCAGCAGTAGCTACAGGTCCAGAATCAGATTACCTCCCACCTCCTCCAGCTTCCCTTTACCCTGCTTTAGGGTACATCTCAACTGGCACCCTATTCTCTACATCGTGCACTACTTGGCCTTATGGGATTACTAGTCTAAAGTAGTACACTGTATAGGGTTAAATCAAATCAACCTCACATTTTATTAGTGACCCAATACAACAGGTGTAGTAGACCTTACAGTGAAATGCTGAATACAACAGGTGTAGTAGACCTTAGAGTGAAATGCTGAATACAACAGGTGTAGTAGACCTTACAGTGAAATGCTGAATACAACAGGTGTAGTAGACCTTACAGTGAAATGCTGAATACAACAGGTGTAGTAGACCTTACAGTGAAATGCTGAATACAACAGGTGTAGTAGACCTCACAGTGAAATGCTGAATACAACAGGTGTAGTAGACCTTACAGTGAAATGCTGAATACAACAGGTGTAGTAGACCTTAGAGTGAAATGCTGAATACAACAGGTGTAGTAGACCTCACAGTGAAATGCTGAATACAACAGGTGTAGTAGACCTTACAGTGAAATGCTGAATACAACAGGTGTAGTAGACCTCACAGTGAAATGCTGAATACAACAGGTGTAGGTAGACCTTACAGTGAAATGCTGAATACAACAGGTGTAGTAGACCTTACAGTGAAATGCTGACTTACAAGACCTTAACCAACAATGCAGTTTTAAGAAAGATAAGTGTTAAGGAAAAAATAACAAATAATTATAGAGCAGCAGTAAAATAACAATTGAGAGGTTATATATAATAATTTATAATTTTTTTAAACCTTTATTTAACTAAGCAAGGGGGTAGCAGTTAATCGAGGTAATTGAGGTAATATGTACATGTGTATATACAGTGGGGCAAAAAAGTATTTAGTCAGCCACAAATTTTGCGAGTTCTCCCACTTAAAAAGATGAGAGAGGCCTGTAATTTTCATCATAGGTACACTTCAACTATGACAGACAAAATGAGAAAAAAAAAATCCAGAAAATCACATTGTAGGATTTTTTATGAATTTATTCTGGATTGATTGCATTCATTTTACTCTGGGGGTCTCCCCCCCCACACACACTCTACTGGGGTTAGGGTATCCTGATTTAATACCGGGGTTAGGGTATCCTGATTACTGGGGTTAGGGTATCCTGATTTAATACTGGGGTTAGGGTATCCTGATTACTGGGGTTAGGGTATCCTGATTTAATACTGGGGTTAGGGTATCCTGATTTAATACCGGGGTTAGGGTATCCTGATTACTGGGGTTAGGGTATCCTGATTACTGGGGTTAGGGTATCCTGATTACTGGGGTTAGGGTTCCTGATTACTGGGGTATCCTGATTACTGGGGTTAGGGTATCCTGATTACTGGGGTTAGGGTATCCTGATTACTGGGGTTAGGGTATCCTGATTTAATACTGGGGTTAGGGTATCCTGATTTAATACTGGGGTTAGGGTATCCTGATTTAATACTGGGGTTAGGGTATCCTGATTACTGGGGTTAGGGTATCCTGATTACTGGGGTTAGGGTATCCTGATTACTGGGGTTAGGGTATCCTGATTACTGGGGTTAGGGTATCCTGATTACTGGGGTTAGGGTATCCTGATTACTGGGGTTAGGGTATCCTGATTACTGGGGTTAGGGTATCCTGATTAATACTGGGGTTAGGGTATCCTGATTACTGGGGTTAGGGTATCCTGATTAATACTGGGGTTAGGGTATCCTGATTACTGGGGTTAGGGTATCCTGATTACTGGGGTTAGGGTATCCTGATTACTGGGGTTAGGGTATCCTGATTACTGGGGTTAGGGTATCCTGATTACTGGGGTTAGGGTATCCTGATTACTGGGGTTAGGGTATCCTGATTACTGGGGTTAGGGTATCCTGATTACTGGGGTTAGGGTATCCTGATTACTGGGGTTAGGGTATCCTGATTACTGGGGTTAGGGTATCCTGATTACTGGGGTTAGGGTATCCTGATTACTGGGGTTAGGGTATCCTGATTACTGGGGTTAGGGTATCCTGATTTAATACTGGGGTTAGGGTATCCTGATTTAATACTGGGGTTAGGGTATCCTGATTACTGGGGTTAGGGTATCCTGATTTAATGGGGGTTAGGTATCCTGATTTAATACTGGGGTTAGGGTATCCTGATTACTGGGGTTAGGGTATCCTGATTACTGGGGTTAGGGTATCCTGATTACTGGGGTTAGGGTATCCTGATTTAATACTGGGGTTAGGGTATCCTGATTTAATACTGGGGTTAGGGTATCCTGATTACTGGGGTTAGGGTATCCTGATTTAATACTGGGGTTAGGGTATCCTGATTTAATACTGGGGTTAGGGTATCCTGATTTAATACTGGGGTTAGGGTATCCTGATTACTGGGGTTAGGGTATCCTGATTTAATACTGGGGTTAGGGTATCCTGATTTAATACTGGGGTTAGGGTATCCTGATTACTGGGGTTAGGGTATCCTGATTTAATACAGGGGTTAGGGTATCCTGATTTAATACAGGGGTTAGGGTATCCTGATTTAATACTGGGGTTAGGGTATCCTGATTTAATACTGGGGTTAGGGTATCCTGATTACTGGGGTTAGGTATCCTGATTACTGGGGTTAGGGTATCCTGATTTAATACTGGGGTTAGGGTATCCTGATTACTGGGGTTAGGGTATCCTGATTTAATACTGGGGTTAGGGTATCCTGATTACTGGGGTTAGGGTATCCTGATTACTGGGGTTAGGGTATCCTGATTTAATACTGGGGTTAGGGTATCCTGATTTAATACTGGGGTTAGGGTATCCTGATTACTGGGGTTAGGGTATCCTGATTTAATACTGGGGTTAGGTATCCTGATTACTGGGGTTAGGGTATCCTGATTACTGGGGTTAGGGTATCCTGATTTAATACTGGGGTTAGGGTATCCTGATTTAATACTGGGGTTAGGGTATCCTGATTACTGGGGTTAGGGGTATCCTGATTACTGGGGTTAGGGTATCCTGATTTAATACTGGGGTTAGGGTATCCTGATTTAATACTGGGGTTAGGGTATCCTGATTACTGGGGTTAGGGTATCCTGATTTAATACTGGGGTTAGGGTATCCTGATTTAATACTGGGGTTAGGGTATCCTGATTACTGGGGTTAGGGTATCCTGATTACTGGGGTTAGGGTATCCTGATTTAATACTGGGGTTAGGGTATCCTGATTACTGGGGTTAGGGTATCCTGATTACTGGGGTTAGGGTATCCTGATTACTGGGGTTAGGGTATCCTGATTACTGGGTTAATCCTGATTACTGGGGTTAGGGTATCCTGATTACTGGGGTTATATCCTGATTACTGGGGTTAGGGGTATCCTGATTTAATACTGGGGTTAGGGTATCCTGATTTAATACTGGGGTTAGGGTATCCTGATTACTGGGGTTAGGGTATCCTGATTACAGGGGTTAGGGTATCCTGATTACTGGGGTTAGGGTATCCTGATTACTGGGGTTAGGGTATCCTGATTTACTGGGGTTAGGGTATCCTGATTTAATACTGGGGTTAGGGTATCCTGATTTAATACTGGGGTTAGGGTATCCTGATTACTGGGGTTAGGGTATCCTGATTACTGGGGGTTAGGGTATCCTGATTACTGGGGTTAGGGTATCCTGATTTAAGGGTAATTTAATACCAGGGGTTAGGGTATCCTGATTACTGGGGTTAGGGTATCCTGATTACTGGGGTTAGGGTATCCTGATTACTGGGGTTAGGGTATCCTGATTAATACTGGGGTTAGGGTATCCTGATTACTGGGGTTAGGGTATCCTGATTTAATACTGGGGTTAGGGTATCCTGATTACTGGGGTTAGGTATCCTGATTACTGGGGTTAGGGTATCCTGATTTAATACTGGGGTTAGGGTATCCTGATTTAATACTGGGGTTAGGGTATCCTGATTACTAATATCCTGATTACCAGGGGTTAGGGTATCCTGATTACTGGGGTTAGATTATTACTGGGGTTAGGTATCCTGATTACTGGGGTTAGGGTATCCTGATTACTGGGGTTAGGTATCCTGATTTAATACTGGGGTTAGGTATCCTGATTTAATACTGGGGTTAGGTATCCTGATTACTGGGGTTAGGTATCCTGATTACCGGGGTTAGGGTATCCTGATTACTGGGGTTATATCCTGATTACTGGGTTAGGGTATCCTGATTACTGGGGTTAGGGTATCCTGATTTAATACTGGGGTTAGGGTATCCTGATTACTGGGGTTAGGGTATCCTGATTTACTGGGGTTAGGGTATCCTGATTACTACCAGGGTTAGGGTATCCTGATTACTGGGGTTAGGGGATTACTCCTGATTACTGGGGTTAGGTATCCTGATTACTGGGGTTAGGGTATCCTGATTACTGGGGTTAGGGTATCCTGATTTAATACTGGGGTTAGGGTATCCTGATTTAATACTGGGGTTAGGGTATCCTGATTTAATACTGGGGTTAGGGTATCCTGATTACTGGGGTTAGGGTATCCTGATTACTGGGGTTAGGGTATCCTGATTACTGGGGTTAGGGTATCCTGATTACTGGGGTTAGGTATCCTGATTACTAATATCTGATTTAATACCAGGGTTAGGGTATCCTGATTACTGGGGTTAGGGTATCCTGATTTAATACTGGGGTTAGGGTCTCCTGATTTAATACTGGGGTTAGGTATCCTGATTACTGGGGTTAGGGTATCCTGATTAATACTGGGGTTAGGGTATCCTGATTGCTGGGGTTAGGTATCCTGATTTAACACTGGGGTTAGGGTATCCTGATTACTGGGGTTAGGTATCCTGATTTAATACCAGGGTTAGGGTCTCCTGATTTAACTGGGGTTAGGGTATCCTGATTACTGGGGTTAGGGTATCCTGATTACTGGGGTTAGGTATCCTGATTTACTGGGGTTAGGGTATCCTGATTACTGGGGTTAGGGTATCCTGATTTACTGGGGTTAGGGTATCCTGATTACTGGGGTTAGGGTATCCTGATTTAATACTGGGGTTAGGGTATCCTGATTACTGGGGTTAGGGTATCCTGATTAATACTGGGGTTAGGGTATCCTGATTACTGGGGTTAGGGTATCCTGATTACTGGGGTTAGGGTATCCTGATTAATGGGGTTAGGGTATCCTGATTTATTACTGGGGTTAGGGGTATCCTGATTAATACTGGGGTTAGGGTATCCTGATTTAATACTGGGGTTAGGGTATCCTGATTACTGGGGTTAGGGTATCCTGATTTAATACTGGGGTTAGGGTATCCTGATTTAATACTGGGGTTAGGTATCCTGATTTAATACTGGGGTTAGGGTATCCTGATTACTGGGGTTAGGGTATCCTGATTTAATACTGGGGTTAGGGTATCCTGATTACTGGGGTTAGGGTATCCTGATTTAATACTGGGGTTAGGGTATCCTGATTACTGGGGTTATTACTGGGGGTATCCTGATTACTTAGGGTATCCTGATTACTGGGTTAGGGTATCCTGATTACTGGGGTTAGGGTATCCTGATTACTGTTAGGTATCCTGATTACTGGGGTTAGGGTATCCTGATTTAATACTGGGGTTAGGGGTATCCTGATTACTGGGGTTAGGGGTCCTGATCCTGATTTAATACTGGGGTTAGGGTATCCTGATTTAATACTGGGGTTAGGGTATCCTGATTTAATACTGGGGTTAGGGTATCCTGATTACTGGGGTTAGGGGTATCCTGATTACTGGGGTTAGGGTATCCTGATTACTGGGGTTAGGGTATCCTGATTACTGGGGTTAGGGTATCCTGATTTAATACTGGGGTTAGGGTATCCTGATTACTGGGGTTAGGGTATCCTGATTACTGGGGTTAGGGTATCCTGATTACTGGGGTTAGGGTATCCTGATTACTGGGGTTAGGGGTATCCTGATTTAATACTGGGGTTAGGGTATCCTGATTACTGGGGTTAGGGTATCCTGATCTGATTTGATTACTGGGGTTGGGGTATCCTGATTAATACTGGGGGTTAGGGTATCCTGATTTAATACTGGGGTTAGGGTATCCTGATTTAATACGAGTTAGGGTATCCTGATTACTGGGGTTAGGGTATCCTGATTACCGGGGTTAGGGTATCCTGATTACTGGGGTTAGGGTATCCTGATTTAATACTGGGGTTAGGTATCCTGATTTAATACCGGGGTTAGGGCTATCCTGATTACTGGGGTTAGGGTATCCTGATTTAATACTGGGGTTAGGGTATCCTGATTTGTACTGGGGTTAGGGTATCCTGATTACAAGGGTATCCTGATTACTGGGGTTAGGGTATCCTGATTTAATACTGGGGTTAGGGTATCCGGATTACGGGGGTTAGGGTATCCTGATTTCTGGGGTTAGGGTATCCTGATTACTGGGGTTAGGGTATCTGATTTAATACTGGGTTAGGTATCCTGATTTATTACTGGGGGTTAGGGTATCCTGATTAATGGGGTTAGGTATCCTGATTAATACTGGGGTTAGGTATCCTGATTACTGGGGTTAGGGTATCCTGATTACTGGGGTTAGGCATCCGATTAGGGGTTAGGGTATCCTGATTACTGGGGTTAGGGTATCCTGATTTAATACTGGGGTTAGGGTATCCTGATTTAATACTGGGGTTAGGGTATCCTGATTACTGGGGTTAGGGTATCCTGATTAATACTGGGGTTAGGGTATCCTGATTACTGGGGTTAGGGTATCCTGATTTAATACTGGGGTTAGGTATCCTGATTTAATACCGGGGTTAGGGTATCCTGATTTAATACCAGGGTTAGGGTCTCCTGATTACTGGGGTTAGGGTATCCTGATTACTGGGGTTAGGGGTATCCTGCGATTTAATACTGAAGTTAGGGGGTAATCCTGATTTAATACTGGGGTTAGTATCCTGATTTAATACTGGGTTAGGTATCCTGATTTAATAACGTTAGGGCATCCTGACTACTGGGGTTAGGTATCCTGATTTAACATCAAGTTAGGTATCCTGATTTAATACTGGGGTTAGGGTATCCTGATTTAATACTGGGGTTAGGCATATCCCGATTACTGGGGTTAGGGGTATCCTGATTACATGGGGTTAGGGTATCCTGATTTAATACTGGGGTTAGGGTATCCTGATTTAATACAGGGGTTAGGGTATCCTGATTACAGGGGTTAGGGTATCCTGATTACTGGGGTTAGGGTATCCTGATTTAATACTGGGGTTATGGTATCCTGATTACTGGGGTTAGGGTATCCTGATTTAATACTGGGGTTAGGGTATCCTGATTACTGGGGTTAGGGTATCCTGATTACTGGGGTTAGGGTATCCTGATTTAATACCGGGGTTAGGGTATCCTGATTACTGGGGTTAGGGTATCCTGATTACTGGGGTTAGGGTATCCTGATTTAATACTGGGGTTAGGGTATCCTGATTACAGGGGTTAGGGTATCCTGATTTAATACTGGGGTTAGGGTATCCTGATTTAATACTGGGGTTAGGGTATCCTGATTACATGGGGTTAGGGTATCCTGATTTAATACCGGGGTTAGGGTATCCTGATTTAATACAGGGGTTAGGGTATCCTGATTACTGGGGTTAGGGTATCCTGATTTAATACTGGGGTTAGGGTATCCTGATTACTGGGGTTAGGGTATCCTGATTACTGGGGTTAGGGTATCCTGATTACTGGGGTTAGGGTATCCTGATTACTGGGGTTAGGGTATCCTGATTTAATACTGGGGTTAGGGTATCCTGATTACTGGGGTTAGGGTATCCTGATTTAATACTGGGGTTAGGGTATCCTGATTACTGGGGTTAGGGTATCCTGATTTAATACTGGGGTTAGGGTATCCTGATTTAATACTGGGGTTAGGGTATCCTGATTACAGGGGTTAGGGTATCCTGATTACTGGGGTTAGGGTATCCTGATTTAATACTGGGGTTAGGGTATCCTGATTTAATACCGGGGTTAGGGTATCCTGATTACTGGGGTTAGGGTATCCTGATTTAATACTGGGGTTAGGGTATCCTGATTTAATACTGGGGTTAGGGTATCCTGATTTAATACTGGGGTTAGGGTATCCTGATT
>NW_027010211.1:0-34304 GCF_036934945.1 Oncorhynchus masou masou
CACTGCTAGGACAACTGTATAAATCTGTGTGTCTTATGATAAGGAGCGGCATTCAGCAGAAGAAGGACCTTGAAGCAAATGGCACTTTTAACAACACGAGACTAAATTAAATTAACGATAATGAGATGTACATAACAGTTTTTATTGGGTTGTCTCTGGTAATGTCTTGGAAGCTACTTTAACAACATGAGGCTATACAATCACTAATATACTTGAGACTCATTCATGTAAGTTTTCTTTGTTCTGAGAAAGAAAGAGGACATTGCAATGACAAAGGATTCTTTGCCTTCAAAAAATATTTCCATGTTTTTATATTTGGAGTATTGTGATTTAGTTAAGTGTGACACAACCTACACGAAACATAGTCATTTGTAGGGCTACTTATACTGTGAATGATTTTTACTGTGTAAAACTAAACACTATTCTTATCTAATATATATTTTTGTCATACATCCTTGTTTTTGTCATATAATCAATTGTATTATATTTTTGTGATTTGCATCATGTTTTCACTGTCACTGTTGCATTAAAAATTGTTTTGTAGATAACGATAAAGAAGTGATAGTGTTCATTTGTTATTTTATATAAAGAGTCTCAGTGATAATTAGTTCATTATAATGATTTGATAATGAGTTCACTTAAAAATGCAACAAAAACATATAATGTAAAACATATTTGATATTACTCTTAAAAAAAATAACTTGAAAACACACAAAACATCTGAACAACATTCAACAAACTGCAATTTTTATAAACAATGACATTGATTAAAAAAAACACTAATATAATACTTGTGGCAGAAAACAGGACAAGTAAATATAAAGTAGATTATGGTACTGGTGACAGGAAAACAGGGTTCCAAAGGGTTCTTCGACTGTCCCATAGGAGAACCTTTTTTGGTTCCAGGTAGAACTCTTTTTGGTTCCAGGTAGAACTCTTTTTTGGTTCCAGGTAGAACTCTTTTTGGTTCCAGGTAGAACTCTTTTGGTTCCAGGTAGAACTCTTTTGGTTCCAGGTAGAACTCTTTTGGTTCCAGGTAGAACTCTTTTTTGGTTCCAGGTAGAACTCTTTTTGGTTCTAGGTAGAATCCTTTGAGACCCAAAATACTTTTTACCTGATTCCTAAAATGGTTATTCAAAGGGTTGGGGACAGCTGAAGAACCCTTTTAGGTTCTAGATAGCACCTTTTTTTTCAAAGAGTGTACCTGATGGTGACTGTCTACCTGATGGTGACTGTCTACCTGATGGTGACTGTCTACCTGATGGTGATTGTCTACCCGATGGTGACTATCTACCTGATGGTGATTTTTTCCGATGGTTAACCTGATGGTGAGGTCCATGAACTGGGCGATGAAGATGGCCGTCACAGCCTCGTAGAGCCTGTCCTGTCCACGTTGATGGTGGAGCTCCTTGAAGGCAAAACCCTCTTGTCCATCGCCATCGGTCTCTTCCAGACACTGTTGGGCAGTGTGGCAGAGCTGAGGGAATGATTCAGAAGAAAATAAGTACATTTTGAATAGGATAGATGGATGGATGGATGAATGAATGGGTGGGTGAATGGATGGATCCAATGAATGGGATGGATCAATGATTGGGATGGATGAATGGATGAATGAATAGGATAGATGAATGGATGAATGAATGGGTGTGTGGATGGATGGATGAATGAATGATGGATCAATGGGTGAATGGATGGATGGATCAATGGGTGTGTAGTGGATGAATGAAGTTGGGATGAATGACCGTTTTTTTTCTCCTCAATTTCGTGGTATCCAATTGTTTTAGTAGCTACTATCTTGTCTCATGCAACTCCCGTACGGCTCGAGAGACGAAGGTTGAAAGTCACGGAGTCCTCCGATACACAACCCCCAACCAAGCCGCACTGCTTCTTAACACAGCGCCATCCAACCTCGGAAGCCAGCCGCACCAATGTGTCAGAGGAAACACCGTGCACCTGGCAACCTTGGTTGTGGCGCGCACTGCGCCCGGCCCGCCACAGGAGTCACTGGTGCACGATGAGACAAGGATATCCCTACCGGCCAAGCCCTCCTAACCCGGACGACGCTAGGGCAATTGTGCGTCGCCCCACGGACCTCCCCCTGTCGCGGCCGGTTACGACAGAGCCTGCGCGCAAAACCCAGAGTCTCTGGTGGCACAGCTGGCGCTGCAGTACAGCGCCCTTAACCACAGGCGCCAACGGGGAGGCCCTGGATGAATGACAGTTTCAATCATAAGACCTTCATCAGGACCCTGGGAGTTCCTTCATTTATGTTATTCAGAATAATAACAAACAATAACGTTTCCTTAAAACCACTTCCTGAAGTCAAACCAAATATCCAGTGTGTACAGTATTTCTTATGAGTAGCCTCACTAGATGAGGTTCCCAGGGCTGTGGAGTGCTTGCAGCAGGCCTATTAACAAGTAGGGAGTTCTGTGTGTCATGGTGAGGTAAAGTCAAGGCAGTGTAACCAGACTGTGAACCAAGCTGGCCTGTTATCACACACAGTGTGCAGCTGACATCCACAATCTCTCCAGATCTTCCCTGCTATCAGGACAGGATCTATCACTGGGGCGTACCCTGATGGACGGAGACAAAACAGAGTTGTGTTGCATTATGTGCACCACTGAACATTGGAAAGAAATAAAACAATCCCACAGGGAAACCTCTAAGAGACATGAACGCAGCTTTAGGGCCACCCAGAATATACACAGGCAGAATATTATCAAATGCCTTCTTTAGCAATTGTGTTCTAAAATTATTTATATAGTTATTATTGTTATTGTTATTATTTAAAAAAATATATATACATAGCAAGATGGTCAGCCCACTATTAATGTTTGTTAACTTACCTGATGATGGTAAGTAACCTGCTTTATGATGGCCATTCCAGGCAGTCAAAGAAGTCCTTAGGTCTTCAACTCTCTCAGGACCAGACCAGACCAAAGCCTATGAAAGACCACTAGACCCTAGGGCATTCACCCTACTGGGCCACAACGGGCACCATGTCACCCCCCTGAACCCCTGTAGGGCTGGGGAGCTGGAGGAGGAGGGCTGCTTTCTACCATACTGTCTTAGTACATGTGGGGTCAAACGACATTAGGAGGCTAGCACTCGAAACTGCAGAACTGGATTTGAAAGGAACTGATTCTAACTCTGAAAGACTCCAAAATGAATCCGATTATTTCAAGCCCTATATCATTGCTCTGGGCAACAGGCTACTGGCTTTACACATCTGGCTAAAAGACTACTGTAGCTCTGTTGGCATAATTTGTATAGATAACTTTGACACATTTTGAAACAGAGGGATGCTCTAGTCTACAGGAATGACGGAATCCATCACATGATCTTGTTGCCTGGACTTTGTCCTCATATTTCAAGGCCGCGTTGAGACAATGACTTATTAGGGACCCGAGCCATGCTCCTATCATTTGTGTTACTGAATTGTTGTAGTGTTGCTGCAAATGTACATTGTCCCAGGGGGGCTGAAAGTAAGTAATAATAATGTAAGTAATCTAATTTATGCTCCTCTATCTCCCCTGAATGCCTCTGTCAATCCAGCAGCTATTGTCAGCAATCATCGCCCTTGAACCTGAGCTGATCTGTGCCCTAGTAGAAGACCACTGTGTGCAGCTCCGCACTGCACTATACAAATAAATACCACTGTCATGTCTACCTCTGATAAGCCTCCCAGAAAAGCAATAAAACAAATATAGGAGTCCCCAATAAATAGCCCACATTAACATATGTAACCAGGGAAACAAGTGTCATACACCCAATAAACAGTCCGTGAGTGGTATATTGGGCTCTAAGTTATTTCTGTGACAATATAGGGCCTACTTAAACCTTCCAAACGATAGCAGTGTTCTTGTGCTGGTCAAATTCATTTTTGATTCTACTCCTCAATAGATTCACGTTGGATACAACCTATTGTGCCGGGAGTTGAATGCAGGCCCTAACAGGTGAGTATTCTCATCAATGTGCCACTGCCAAGAAGAGGAGCATGTGCAGTGACCTAAATACCAGAACACTGGCCTTATCCAAGAGTTCACCCGCGGTGTGCGGAGATGGATATCATTTATCAACATATTGGTTGTGTCAATAATCATGTTTCAATTAACATTGGGAAAAACTATGTCAATATAGCCCAATAAACATGTAGATATAAAATTCTCAAATTTATACATAAATAAAACATACATTTCTCATAATCCCTCCAAAAAGTCTTGCACATGCCTCCCAAGCCCCAGTTGTAAAGACAATGGCACCTATTTCCCTGTATGGTGTACTGTGACCACAGCCCCTACTGCCCAACCAGGGTCTCCGGTCAAGTGTAGTCCAATATAGGGAATAGAGCTCCATTGGGACACATACAGTGTAACCTGAGAGCAGTGTGAGGCATCAGTCAATACAGAGCAGCACTAAAGGCTGATACAACGCTGAAAGGCATGCTGGAAGACAGCCCTTATTCTCTGCTGTCAAGCGGCTGCCATTCAGATGGCGGTGGTGGTGGTGGTGGCGGTGGTGGCAGTGGTGGTGGTGGTGGTGGGGGGGGGTGATGAAATGCTGCCATTATAAAAGAGAACAAAGGGCTGGTGGCAGGAGACACCCCGATCCTAACCTGGCAACCTGGCCTCCCTTTGTCCCCCATGCAGCTTCATTCATATCTGACCATCCACAGTCCACCCGCACACCACACCCACACCCACCCTGCTATTCCACTGCTTCACTGCTGATACGTGCCATGGCACAGAGGCACCAGGGTGGTGGGCTGAGAAATGGGTAATAAGCAGACCATCTTCAAAAAAAAAAAAGTGCGCGGCGCAGCAGCGTGGTGATGACTAAATCAGGTCAGATAGCTTGTGATTGAGACAAATGTGTGTGTGTGCGTGTGTGAATGGGGGTATGTGTGTGTGCGTTGCACTCAGTGCGTGTGAATGGGGTATTGTGTGTGTGAATTGGGGGGTACTGTAATTAGTGGAAGGGGTACTGTGTCAGTGAATGTGTGTTATTTGTGTGCATTTAAAATTTGAATCCCCTACTGTAATTAGTGGTGGTATGACTAGCTTTCTTTCAATTAGCTGGATATACTGTAATTGATGGGGTACTGTAATTATGAATGGGGGTACTGTAATTGTCTAGCGTAATTAGTGAATGGGGGCTTAATTAGTGGATGGGTACTGTAATTAGTGAATGGGGGTACTGTAATTAGTGAATCGTACTGTAATTAGTGGATGTACTGTAATTAGTGAAATGGGGGTTGTAATTAGTGAATGGGGGTGCTGTAATTAGTGGATGGGGGTACTGTAATTAGTGGAAGGGAAATTGCTGTAATTAGTGAATGGGGTACTGTTATTTGTGAATGGGGGTACTGTAATTATGTGAATTGGATGGGGTACTGTAATTAGTGGATGGGGGTACTGTAAACTAGTGAATGGGGGTATTGTAATTAGTGGATGGGGGTACTGTAATTAGTGGATTGGGTATTGTAATTCGTGATTAGGGGGTACTGTAATTAGTGGATGGGGGTACTGTAATTAGTGGATGGGGGTACTGTAATTAGTGAATCGGGGTACTGTAATTAGTAAATGGGGGTACTGTAATTAGTGGATGGGGTACTGTAATTAGTGAATGGGGGTGCTGTAATTAGTGGATGGGGGTACTGTAATTAGTAAATTGGGTACTGTAATTAGTGGATGGGGTACTGTAATTAGTGAATAAAAGCTGTAATTAGTGGATGGGGGTACTGTAATTAGTGGATGGGGTACTGTAATTAGATACAAAACAATTAGGTCTTGGCACACTGTAATTAGTAGCAGGGGTACTGTAATTAGTAATGAAAACTGTAATTAGTGAAACAGAGAAACGGTCAAGTGCTTAATGTGATGTTATGGACCGCAGCTGTGTGGTCTGTATTAGTGAACAAACCAAATTAGAGACAACCAGCACTGTAATTGAGCCACAAGTCACTTTGAAATGAAAAAGGTACCTCTTGAATTGTTGCAGATGTGGAATCTGTAATTATTTTTTTTAATAGTGTAATTGGGGATGGGTGAGTGATACAAAACACGGTCTTGGCACTGCATCACTACAGACCCTGGTCTGACGCAGTCAAGGCTTAATGTGATGTTATGGACCGGCTGTGATTGGGAGTCCCAAAGCTCGGGACAACCACAGCACAATGTTTAATCTGAGCCACAAGGCTTGGAAATAAAGGAACCTGCTGGGGTAGGATTGCAGCTGGGTCATTATTTTTAATAGTGTCGGACTCCCAGGGGTCTAGGTTTCACTACAGACCTGGGGGTAGGATTTCCGGCTGGGTAGGGTTTGGCGCTGTAGGGTTTGGCCGGCCGGGGGGTAGGTTTTCGGCGGTGGGTAGATTCGGCCGGGGGTAGGGTTTGGGCCGGGGTAGGATTCGGCCGGGGTAGGGTTTGGCCGGCCGGGAGTAGGGTTTGGCCGGCGGGGTAGGGCTTGGCCGGCCCGGGTGGGGTTCGGCCGGGGGTAGGTTTCGGCCGGGGAAGGATCGGCCGGGGTAGGGTTTGGCCGGCGGGGGTAGGGGTTGGCATTGGGTGGCAGGGTTTGGCGGGTAGGATTCGACGGGGTAGGGTTTGGCGGGGGTAGGATTCGGCCGGGGGTGGGATTCGGCCGGGGTAGGGTTTGGCTGGCCGGGGTAGGATTCGGCCGGGTAGGGTTCCGGCCGGGGGGGTTTGGCCAGGGTAGGGTTTGGCCGGGGTAGGGTTTGGCTGTAGGGGGTTTGGCCAGCCGGGGTGAGCAAATCATTGCTAATAAGAATGTCTTCTTAACTGGCTTGCCTACTTCAATAAAGATTAAATAAATACATTTAAAAAAATTTGCATTTGCAGGACTGCACATTCTTCTGGAAGGAAATTCTAAGGTGAGGCTCCTACATGATGTTTGCCTTTGCAAAGGAACAGTTAAGTATTCAGTATAACTAATAAGCCTCAGCAGAATATGACCTTAACCACTGATAAGTTCTTAACCACTTCCAAATGTTGCTGCTTGGATTTTGTTCAGTTCTGCATCGTGAAACCTTTCACTAGGATGAAAGTTATTCTGTACACACACACACACACACACACACACACACACACACACACACACACACACACACACACACACACACACACACACACACACACACACACACACACACACACACACACACACACACACACACACACACACACACACACACACATGTAACAGTAGACCAACGATACTGGGACATACATACTGTATGTTATCTGAGCTCACATGTCAAAACAAAAGCCTGAGACCAACGCTTCAGCTTTACACATTGCTTAGGTTGAATATACTGTATCTACTGCAGTTTCAACAAGAGTTGTTGCAGAGCTTTAACAGTACATTTTGAATTTGTTCACTTCACAAATTGACCTGCTATTCTTTGAAATCTCATTATTTGATTTGATATAGAAAGTGGATATTATCCAGTCTGCACATCTGATATACTTCAGGTTCAACTTTCCTTCCCCCTCCTAGACTATTCGACCGTTATCCCAGACTTGGCACCCCAGCTCGTTCCCTCTCGACTACACAGACCAGCCAGATGTGAGGCTACCATACGAGCTCATTGGCAGCATGCCAGAACTGAAGGTATACCCTCTGTCCCGTGTTGCACACACATATTAGTGGATAAGTCCCAAATGACAACTTGTTCCCTTTATACTGCACTGTTTTGACCAGAACGCTATCTAGGGCATAGGGTACAATTTGGAATGTCTATCCATTATTAATACACAACTAATTGACAGTCGTCTCTGAACGGTTGGCTATATGTTATCTGACTCTAATAAACCACAAGAAGGCCAGGGCGACCCCAGGGCACTGAGTACGACTGGGTCCACTATGAGCTTCTTTACATACACACTTCCTCACAACGACAACAGCAGAAACAACTGAGTACGACTGGGTCCACTATGAGCTTCTTTACACATACACATTCCTCACAACGACAACAGCAGAAACAACTGATATCGACACAGTGCTCTTGTATTTCCTATCCTGTCCCTTCTGGCTTATTCCCTGTGATTGTGTTAGCTCCCCAAAGCGAATGTCAAAGCTTTAGCTCAGCGTGCTAACGCAGTCAATGTGTCTCTCCTCAGACAATCCGTTCCGCCTACAGAGGATCGCTGAGGTTTTCTCGGAGGACGGAGAGGGAAACATGACCCTGGATGACTTCCTGGATATGTTCTCCGTGCTGAGTGAGATGGCTCAACGAGATCTGAAAGCCTACTATGCATTTAAAATCTACGGTTGAGTGTGTGAGATGGTTGTGCCTTGAATAACATCTCCCATCAGCAGGTCGGAAATACTTCTGGTTTGCTCTCAAAACAGTTTTGGTTATGTGAAACAATCTGCCCAGCAAGAAATAATATCATTTTAACATAATCAGCAACTTGATGTTTGGTATTTGGAGTTTTGGTATTTTATTAGGATCCCCATTAGCTGTTGCAAAAGCAGCAGCTACTCTTCCTGGGGTCGACACAGAACAGGAAACATGATATAATACAGAACATTAAATAGACAAGAACAGCTCAAGGACAGAACTACATAAATAGCTACATATTAATACATACACACAGAATATCTCGGTCAAATAGGGGAGAGGCCTTGTGCCGTGAGTTGTTTCTTCATCTGTTTTTTGAAACCAGGTTTGCTGTTTATTTGAGCAATATGAGATGGAACGGAGTTCGATACAAAATGGCTCTATGAAATACTGTACGCCATCTTGAATTTGTTCTGGATTTAGGGATGTGAAAAGATCCTGTTGGCATGTCTGGTGGGATAAGTCTGTGTGTCAGAGCTGTGTCTAAGTTGACTATGCAAACAATTTGGGATTTTCAACACATGAATGTTTCTAAATAGAAAGAAGAAGTGATACAGTCAGTCTCTCCTCAACTCTTAGCCAAGAGAGACTGGCAGAATAGTATTTATATCAGCCCTCTGATTACAATGAAGAGCAAGATGCCCCACTCTGTTCTGGACCAGCTGCAGTTTAACTAGGTCTTCCTTGCAGCACTGGACCACACGACTGGACAATAATCAAGATCAGACAAAACTAGAGCCTGCAGAATTTCTGGAGTGCTGTGTCAAAAAGCAGAGCATCTCTGTATTACGGACAGACCTCTCCCCATCTTTACAACCATTGAATCTATATGTTTTGACCATGACAGTTTACAATCTAAGGTAACGCCAAGTCATTTAGTCTCCTCAACTTGTTCAACAGCCACACCCATTCATTACCAGATTCAGCTGAGGTCTAGAACTTGTACCAAATATAATGCTCTTAGTTTTAGAGATGTTCAGGACCAGTTTATTACTGGCCACCCATTCCAAAAACAGACTGCAACTCTTTAAGGGTTTCAGGGATTTCATTAGCTATGGTTGCTGATGTGTATATGGTTGAATCATCAGTATACATGGACACACATGCTTTCTTTAATGTCAGTGGCAGGTCACTGGTAAACATAGAAAAGAGTAGAGGGCCTCGAGAGCTGCCCTGCGGTACACCACACTTTACATGTTTGACATTAGGGAAGCATCCATTTAAAGAAAACCCCTTGAGTTCTATTAGATAGATAGCTCTGAATCCACGATATGGCAGAGGCTGAAAAGCCAAAACACATATGTTTTTTCAACAACAGGTTATGGTCAATAATATCAAAGGCTGCACTGAAATCTAACGATTCCCACAATCTTTTTATTATCAATTTATTTCAACCAATCATCAGTCATTTGTGTCAGTGCAGTACATGTTGAGTGCCCTTCTCTATAAGCATGCTTAAAGTCGGTTGTTAATTTGTTTACAGAGAAATAGCATTGTATTTGGTCAAACACAATTTTTTCCAACAGTTTGCTAAGAGCTGGCAGCAAGCTGATAGGTCTGCTGTTAGAACCAGTAAAGGCTGCTTTACCACTCTTGGGTAGCGGAATGACTTTGGCTTCCTCCAGGCCTGAGGACAAAGACTTTCCACTCAGATTAAAGGTATGACAGATAGGAGTGGCTATAGAGTCAGCTCCCATCCTCAGTAGCTTTCCATCTAAGTTCTCAATGCCAGGAGGTTTGTCATTATGGATTGATAACAATCATTTTCCCACCTCTCCCACACTAACTATACAAAATTCTAACTTGCAATGCTTTTCCTTCATTATTAGTTTTTTTATGCATGAATACGATGGCTGTTCGTTGTTGACATTTCCTGTGAAGTTCGCCAATGAAGTAATCATTCAAATAATTGGCAACATCAAATAGTTTGTGATAAATATGCCATCTGATTCGATGAAAGATTTGCAGTAAGTCAGCCAATCAGATGCAGTGCAGCCAGACTTATTAGCCACTCATTTTGCCCCATCTCTGTGAATGATTGATAAGGGCATTATAGAGGGGCCCAAACAGGCTGTATGGACAGGGCAGGCCTGTACAAAAAAAGGCCTTGCACGGTCTGTGTTGCTAGAGTCACACCCTAATTAACTGGCGATGACAGATGACGTTTCACCGCAGGCAGCTATGCAGTGACATGACCACAGTCATGGGTCAATAAAACGCAAAGCAAGGCTCTGTTTGGAATTGTTTAGTTACAGGATAAAAAGGGAAGTCTATGCTTCCCGAAAAGTAGTGTTTAGAGCGTTGGGTCAGTAACCAAAGGTTGCTGAATCGAATCCCTGAGCTGACAAGGTAAAAATCTGTTATTCTGCCCCTGAGCAAGGCTCAGTGTTAACCCACAGTTCCACAGGCGCTGAAGACATGGATGTCGATTTAAGGCAGCCCCCTGTACCTCTCTGATTCAGAGGGGTTGGGTTAAATGCAGAAGACACATTTCAGTTGTACAACTGACTAGGTATCCCTCTTTCCCTTTAGTACACTGCTACTACCAGGGACCAAAGTAAGCTGTAAACTAAAAGAGGGGAATGTGAACTTTAATCTTTAACTGATCATTTGAATAATGACATCCTACTACTGTTTCTATTCCTCCTGCAATCCTCTCAGACTTCAACAATGATGACTTCCTGTGTAAGTCTGACCTGGAGAAGACGCTGAACAAGCTGACGCGGAATGAGCTAACAGGAGGACGAGGTCAGGATGGTATGTGAGAAGGTGATCGACGAGGCCGACCTGGACAACGATGGACGTCTCTCACTGGAGGACTTCCAGCACATGATCGTCCGTGCTCCAGACTTCCTCAGGTCTGCAGTAGTTGTCACCTAACCAATGGCCAAGCGTTTTTTTCCTGGGCAGTTCTTAACTTTAATTTAGCCAAACAACTGGGAACTCAGGAAAAAAATAATCTCGGACTGGGAAAATCATGACATCAGTGATCTTTAGGTCGGAGAAATCAGAGCTCTCGGATGATGTCAGAGTTTCTGACTTGTAATTCTGAGTTGGATGACTGTTCAAAATTTTTTTCGCAGTTGGGTGTTGTCTTGAACGCACTGAAGTCGGAGGTTTCCCAGTTCTGAGATGTCTTGAACGCACTGAAGTAGGAGTTTTCCCAGTACTGAGTTGTCATCAATGCACTGAAGTAGGAGGTTTCCCAGTTCTGAGTTGTCATCAACGCACTGAAGTAGGAGGTTTCCCAGTTCTGAGTTGTCATCAACACTGAAGTAGGAGTTTTCCCAGTTCTGAGTTGTCATCAACGGACTGAAGTAGGAGGTTTCCCAATTCTGAGTTGTCTTGAACTGAAGTAGGAGTTTTCCCAGTTCTGAGTGTTCTTGAATGCAGCATAACTCATTTGGAACAAATTCTAACATGTTGACTTTTCTTCCACAGCACCTTCCATATAAGGATATGAAGACTAAAGAGATGCCATGGACAATACCACCATGGATCCAAACATTTTCTCTACCAAAGATGTTATAGGGACCTTTAAAGTGTGCACTATGCAGGCTTAGGCTAGTTGTTTTTTTACTTTGATGTAGGCCGGAGACAGCCCACTGACCTGTTGACAGCTGAATAGTCTATTATTATAGAGCTATTGTAGCTATCAGGACAGGGCTCATTAGCTATGACGGCCAACAGTTGATTTGTATTCTCTTCTATGAAGGCTCAGTTACACCAGGCTTTAAAATAAACATCTTCCCCCATATTCCACTGAACCATGGAGGGGCAGTGGAGGGTGAAGCATCTGTGTCATGTATGAATTAACGCTCCATTATAAAATCATGGGTTCAGATAACAGTCAATTGTGCTTAATCATTCTGGATACATTCATACAATGTCATTTAAAGAGGCAATCTGAGATTCAAACAACAACAAAGCAGTCGTGCACCTCAACTCTTCTTTGGTAAACAGCTGAGGGATGGGGCTGTAGAAATGTAACCACTCTCAAATTCATAGATGAAGCTATGGATGCAAGGACCATGAGATCAAAATTATAGTTTCAAGCTATACCGTGTTTGTTTACAATTATATTGTTTACATTTTTTTTGTAAAACAAGCTTGTATTTGGGGTTCTGATGGAGTAAGACAGTCAAACTAAGCTCATGAGGAATGTATACATTTATTCTTCAAGAATCAGTGACTATATATTAAGATTAAAGTCCAAAAATGTATGTACCAATTCCAGATTGTATGTACCAATTCCAGATTATATGTACCAATTCCAGATTGCCCCTTTGAAGAAAAAAAAAGATGACTCACAGCTCTTTCAAATTATTAGATTTTATTCAATCAAAGTGCAGATATCTACAAAACTGTAGATCAATTTCAATATGATTGTATTAAGTATAGTACAATTACAGTAGATCTCTTCTCTCTTTTGAATGTGATATATTAAAAACAGCATTTTATATTTTCTTAAAATGTCATTTCTTTCTCGTGGTGTACCTCACAATCGACAATGGAATAAAGATGTGGTCATAAAAAAGCAATGTAAGTGATATGCATTTAGGGGTGAACTGACTTTTCCTACACCTACCTTTCCACTTAGTCATGCATTGGTGTCAAGTGGAAGTTCGCCACGTACTGACAGAAGGAACAAGGAGGGATGAATAACACATTTTAGAGGAAGTTTTGACAGAAAAATGTTTTGACTAAAATGACACACACCTGTCTTTTTCTACACTGTTGTACGATGTCAAGCTATCAAAATAAAAAAAGATAAAAGTAGTCTCCTTTGTGCTCACCTCTACTGTCCGCAGCCGATGGAAGTTGTTTGAGGGTGGTTGTGCTGCAATTCTTGCCGGGACTGAAGACATCTATATCTGTCCACTAATACAGGACTAGTAAAGAGCCAGAGCACTACCTTTGTGAATTTTTTTTCAAACTAAATGTATTTGAGTGTTTACCAGCATTTGTAACTTCAGTCTGATAATTATCTTTACAAAACAGTTAATCTGATAATAGTTGTGGAATGTAAAAGTACTTGCCTGATACAGTATATGTTTTCAAGTTTCTTCAAATGCTTTGCAAATGAAACTTACTATGTGTAAACTGCAATGGTCTATTCATTCCTCTTCTATTTTAGTAGACGCTCTTAAACAGAGCAATTTACAGTAGTGTGTATATATTTTCATACTGGTCCCCTGTGGGAATCGAACCCACAACCCTAGCATTACAAGTACCATGCATGCTCTACTAACTGAGCCACATTGTCACATCACATTACTGTAGTGGTCATTGTTTTTCTTCATGGTGATAGAAAGTCTACAGGTACAAACCTAGATTATCAGCCTACTGTATGTACAATACAGTAATGCTCATTTACATTGTGGTTTGTAAGGATGGTAAATTAATACTGCACAAGAATGGGTTGTTTTCCATGTTATTTGATCAAGAAAAATCTATGTTTTTATCTTTGTCCATAACTTTGCACCTTTTGATGTCAATGTTTGAGGACAGGTTTATTTATTTATGGATTCCATTAGAATGACATCACAGAGAAAGAGACAGGGTTGTGTTCTGTCTGGATTCCATTAGAATGACATCACAGAGAAAGAGACAGGGTTGTGTTCTGTCTGGATTCCATTAGAATGACATCACAGAGAAAGAGACAGGGTTGTGTTCTGTCTGGATTCCATTAGAATGACATCACAGAGAAAGAGACAGGGTTGTGTTCTTTCTGGATTCCATTAGAATGACATCACAGAGAAAGAGACAGGGTTGTGTTCTTTCTGGATTCCATTAGAATGACATCACAGAGAAAGAGACAGGGTTGTGTTCTTTCTGGATTCCATTAGAATGACATCACAGAGAAAGAGACAGGGTTGTGTTCTTTCTGGATTCCATTAGAATGACATCACAGAGAAAGAGACAGGGTTGTGTTCTGTCTGGATTCCATTAGAATGACATCACAGAAAAGAGACAGGGTTGTGTTCTGTCTGGATTCCATTAGAATGACATCACAGAGAAAGAGACAGGGTTGTGTTCTTTCTGGATTCCATTAGAATGACATCACAGAGAAAGAGACAGGGTTGTGTTCTTTCTGGATTCCATTAGAATGACATCACAGAGAAAGAGACAGGGTTGTGTTCTTTCTGGATTCCATTAGAATGACATCACAGAGAAAGAGACAGGGTTGTGTTCTGTCTGGATTCCATTAGAATGACATCACAGAGAAAGAGACAGGGTTGTGTTCTGTCTGGATTCCATTAGAATGACATCACAGAGAAAGAGACAGGGTTGTGTTCTGTCTGGATTCCATTAGAATGACATCACAGAGAAAGAGACAGGGTTGTGTTCTGTCTGGATTCCATTAGAATGACATCACAGAGAAAGAGACAGGGTTGTGTTCTGTCTGGATTCCATTAGAATGACATCACAGAGAAAGAGACAGGGTTGTGTTCTGTCTGGATTTCATTAGAATGACATCACAGAGAAAGAGACAGGGTTGTGTTCTGTCTGGATTCCATTAGAATGACATCACAGAGAAAGAGACAGGGCAGAAAGATACTGCTCTTACTGTTCTTATTTATACCTTTTTTTTGTGCCAAAGATGAGATCGACACTCAGCAAAAAAACAAATGTCCTCACTGTCGACTGTGTTTATTTTCAGCAAAATGTATGTGTAAATATTTGAATGAACATAAGATTCAATAAACTGAGACATAAACTAAATAAGTTCCACAGACATGTGACAAACAGAAAGAATAATGTGTCCCTGAACAAAGCGGGGGTCAGAATCAAAAGTTACAGTTATCTGGTGTGGCCACCAGCTGCAATAAGTACTGGAGCGGATCTCCTCCTCATGGCCTGCACCAGATTTGCCAGTTCTTGCTGTGAGATGTTACCCCACTCTTCCACCAAGGCACCTGCAAGTTCCCGGACATTTCTGGGGGGAATGTCCCTAGCCCTCACCCTCTGATCCAACAGGTCCCAGACGTGCTCGATGTGATTGAGATCCGGGCTCTTTGCTGGACTTGGCAGAACACTGACATTCCTGTCTTGCAGGAAATCACGCACAGAACGAGCAGTATGGCTGGTGGCATTGTCATGCTGGAGGGTCATGTCAGGATGAGCCTGCAGGAAGGATACCACATGAGGGAGGAGGATGTATTCCCTGTAACGCACAGCGTTGAGATTGTCTGCAATGACAACAAGCTCAGTCCGATGATGCTGTGATACCCCGCCCCCAGACCATGACGGACCCTCCACCGCCAAATGAATCCCGCTCCAGACCATGACGGACCTCCACCGCCAAATCAATCCCGCTCCAGACCATGACGGACCCTCCACCGCCAAATCAATCCCGCTCCAGACCATGACGGACCCTCCACCGCCAAATGAATCCCGCTCCAGACCATGACGGACCCTCCACCGCCAAATCAATCCCGCTCCAGACCATGACGGACCCTCCACCCGCCAAATCAATCCCGCTCCAGACCATGACGGACCCTCCACCGCCAAATCAATCCGCTCCAGACCATGACGGACCCTCCACCGCCAAATCAATCCCGCTCCAGACCATGACGGACCCTCCACCGCCAAATCAATCCCGCTCCAGACCATGACGGACCCTCCACCGCCAAATCAATCCCGCTCCAGACCATGACGGACCCTCCACCGCCAAATCAATCCCGCTCCAGACCATGACGGACCCTCCACCGCCAAATCAATCCCGCTCCAGACCATGACGGACCCTCCACCGCCAAAAATCCCGCTCCAGACCATGACGGACCCTCCACCGCCAAATCAATCCTTTTTCTGGGTCCAGACCATGACGGACCCTGGTGATAAATCCGCTCCAATATTGCGGACCCTCCAATCCCGCCCAGACCATAGCAGGACCCTCCACCGCCAAATCAATCCCGCCCCCAGACCATGACGGACCCTCCACCGCCAAATCAATCCCGCTCCAGACCAAAGACGGACCCTCCGCCAAATCAATCCCGCTCCAGACCATGGGACCCTCCACCGAAATCAATCGCTCCAGACCATGACGGACCCTCCACCGCCAAATCAATCCCTCCAGACCATAACGGACCCTCCGCCAAATCAATCCCGCTCCAGACCATGACGGACCCTCCACCGCCAAATCAATCCCGCTCCAGACCATGACGGACCTTCACCGCCAAATCAATCCCGCTCCAGACCATGACCAGGACCCTCCACCGCGCAAATCAATCCCGCTCCCAATAGACCATGACGGACCCTCCAGTAAATCAATCCCGGCTCCAGACCATGACGGACCCTCCACCGCCAAATCAATCCCGCTCCAGACCATGACGGACCCTCCACCGTAACATGAATCCAAAGCTCCAGACCAGACGGACCCTCCACCGGAGGCCAAATCAATCCCGCTCCAGACCATGACGGACCCTCACCGCCAAATCAATCCCGCTCCAGACCATGACGGACCCTCCACCGCCAAATCAATCCCGCTCCAGACCAGACGGACCCTCCACCGCCAAATCAATCCCGCTCCAGACCATGACGGACCCTCCACCGCCAAATCAATCCACGCTCAGACCATCGGACCCTCCGCCAAATCAATCCCGCTCCAGACATGACGGACCCTCCACCGCCAAATCAATCCCGCTCCAGACCATGACGGACCCTCCACACCAAATCAATCCCGCTCCAGACCATGACGGACCCTCCACCGCCAAATCAATCCCGCTCCAGACCATGACGTGACCTCCACCGCCAAATCAATCCCGCTCCAGACCATGACGGACCCTCCACCGCCAAATCAATCCCGCTCCAGACATGACGGACCCTCCACCGCAAATCAATCCCGCTCAGACCATGACGGACCCTCCACCGCCAAATCAATCCCGCTCCAGACCATGACGGACCTCCCCAAAATCAATCCCGCTCCAGACCATGACGGACCCTCCACCGCCAAATAATCCCGCTCCAGACCATGACGGACCCTCCACCGCTAAATCAATCCCGCTCCAGACCATGACGGACCCTCCACCGCCAAATCAATCCCGCTCCAGAGAAGGGGACCCTCCACCGCCAAATCAATCCCGCTCCAGACCATGACGGACCTCCACCGCCAAATCAATCCCGCTCCAGACCATGACGGACCCTCCACCGCAAATCAATCCCGCTCCAGAGTACTGATGACGGACCCACCAGACTGATTTCAGGGGTATATGTGAGGATAACATCCAGACAGACTGACAGGCCTTTTCTGGGTGTTTGGAGTACCTGTACTGACAGGATTGGTGACATCTGACTGATTTCAGGGGTGATATGGTGGGGGTATAACACCAGACAGGGTCAGGCCAGGGAGAGAGGGGTGAGTTTGGGTCACCTACCAGACAGGGGGAGACATCTTGGTCAGACTTAGTGAACAGAGCACAGGGGTGAGTGTGGTGGGGCCACCTGTAGAGTTTAGGGTGACAGGGACAGAGGGGTGCTAATGGAGGACGATAGCACCAGCAACAGTCAACAAAGAGCTATTTGAAAGTTTAATGTTTAAAAGTAAATCAAATTGCTTGGGAACAGACTTGATGGAGACAACCGAGCACTGAAGGTGATCCTTGGTAAAGATTGCCACTCCTCCACCTTCGGAAGATCTGTCTTGCTGAAAACAGGTTAGAACCAGGGAGGTAACATTAAAACATAACAGTATCCAGGGCAGACCAACACAGTCTGGTGGGGGTACCTGTACTTAACCCAGACTTTCCAGGATCCATTTTATGAACATAGAGGGGTCAATGTGGTTGGTACCTGTACCAGACAACCCAGGCCCACACTTTCAATTGATCCATTTATGTAATAAGCTTCAATTGTTAACGTGCAGAAAAACCAGGCTTTACGAGAGCAAAAATCAGTGGAGCAGATATCAGTGAGCGCAAGTCAGAATTGGGGAGCTAGCAACAATAGATGGGTCAGGGTGTACATGCACATTTCCAGATATCATCAGTAGTAATACAATCAAGGCCCGGCAGAGGACAGGGGGAGAGATCTGCAGTGCTGATTTATGACATCTGACTCTGCATCAGATGGTAACAAGATCATATTGTACAGCAATTTCATCCAGACATGAATACAAAGCTGGAGAGAGGTGGTTAGAATAGGATGGGACAGGCCAAGAGAGGGTCTGTTTAACCAATATAGGGAGACAGGCCAAGTGTGGGAACAAGAGGGGTGAATGTCTGTCCCAATGTTGGGTAAAGAAAGTTTGTAGTCAACAAAGTATTCAGGAGTCCAGGGCAGAAATAGCAAAAAAAGCAAAATGCACAATAATAAAAAATAAAAAATATATATAACGACTTGGGGCTACCCATTGTACCAGTTCAGGGGGAGTCACCCAAACAGCGGGTGCGTGTGTGCTGGAGGGGGAGACAGGCCGGGAGAGAGGGGGAGTATGGTGGAGGTACCTGTACCAGACAGGGTGAGACAGGCCAGGGCAGACGGTGAACAGAGAGGGTGAGTGTGGTGGGGGTACCTGTACCAGACAGGCCAGGGAGACAGGCCAGGGAGAGAGGGGTGAGTGTGGTGGGGGGTGCCTGTACCAGACAGGGGGAGACAGGCCAGGGAGAGAGGGGTGAGTGTGGTGGGGGTGCCTGTACCAGACAGGGGGAGACAGGCCAGGGAGAGAGGGGTGAGTGTGGTGGGGGTACCTGTACCAGACAGGGGGAGACAGGCCAGGGAGAGAGGGGGTGAGTGTGGTGGGGGTACCTGTACCAGACAGGTGGAGACAGGCCAGGGAGAGAGGGGTGAGTGTGGTGGGGGTACCTGTACCAGACAGGGGGAGACAGGCCAGGGAGAGGGGGGGTGAGTGTGGTGGGGGGCACCTGTACCAGACAGGGGGAGACAGACCAGGGCAGAAACAGGCCAGGGCAGACGGTGAACAGAGAGGGAGAGAGTGGTGGTGGGGGTGCCTGTACCAGACAGGGGAGACAGGCCAGGGAGAGAGGGGTGAGTGTGGTGGGGGTACCTGTACCAGACAGGGGAGACAGACCAGGGCAGACGGTGAACAGAGGGGTGAGTGTGGTGGGGGTACCTGTACCAGACAGGTGGAGACAGGCCAGGGAGGGGTGAGTGTGGTGGGGTACCTGTACCAGACAGGGAGACAGACCAGGGAGAGAGGGGTGAGTGTGGTGGGGGGTACCTGTACCAGACAGGGGAGACAGACCAGGGCAGACGGTGACCAGAGAGGGGTGAGTGTGGTGGGGGGTACCTGTACCAGACAGGGGAGACAGACCAGGGAGAGAGGGGTGAGGTGGTGGGGGGGTACCTGTAACAGACAGGGGGAGACAGACCAGGGCAGACGGTGACCAGAGGGTGAGTGTGGTGGGGGTACCTGTACCAGACAGGTGGAGACAGACCAGGGCAGACGGGGAACAGATCGCCAGGTGGAATCCAAGCAGCAGTGCAGCAGGTAATGGGAGTCACACCCACTTGGGAGAAGCCTTTATTTCTGTAAGCAAATTTCCTGTAGAAAATGCCAGTGACTGATCTTTGAACAGCAGGAGGGGACTTCTGAGGATGCTTCAAAGACTCCTGACACTTGTTGGGCCCAAAGGCCTTTTACTTCACACCTTAGTGCTAATTGAATTGGTATCTGGCTCAATTCTAGGTTGGAATGGCGTCCTCGGGACTCTGCTGTTTGTTGATCTAGAGCAACCTCCGTAAAGCTTGGAAAATAAAACCTTGGCAGCAGTAATCTCTTTGGTTAATCTTGGTCAAAATTAGGTTGTAGGTTTGGAGTTTTGATCTGGGGCGAAGGCCATGCTGTGGAGTGTAGCATCCTACATACAGTTGAAGTTGGAAGTTTACATACACCTTAGCCAAATACATTTAAACTCAGTTTTTCACAATTCCTGTCATTTAATCCTAGTAAAAAGTCCCGTTTTAGATCAGTTAGGATTACCACTTTATTTTAAGAATGTGAAATGTCAGAATAATAGTAGAGAGAATGACATTTCTCCAAAAAGTACAATCTTTGTCCCCATGTGCAGTTGCAAACGGTAGTCTGGCTTTCTTATGGTAGTTTTGGAGCAGTGGCTTCTTCCTTGCTGAACGGCCTTTCAGGTTATGTCGATATAGGACTCGTTTTACTGTGGATATAGATAGTTTTGTACCTGTTTCCTCCAGCATCATCACAAGGTCCTTTGCTGTTGTTCTGGGATTGATTTGCACCAAAGCACATTCATCTCTAGGAGACACAGCGCGTCTCCTACCTGAGCAGTATGACGGCTGTGTGGTCCCATGGTGTTTATACTTGCGTACTGTTGTTCGTACAGAAGAACGTGGTACCTTCATGTGTTAGGAAATAGCTCCCAAGGTTGAACCAAGGTTGAATTGTGGAGGTCTACAATTGTACAATTGTTTTCTGAGGTCTTGGCTGATTTCTTTAGATTTTCCCATGATGTCAAGCAAAGAGGCACTGAGTTTGAAGGTAGGCCTTGAAATACATCCACAAGTACACCTCCAACTGACTCAAATGATGTCAATTCGCCTATCAGAAGCTTCTAAAGCCATGACATCATTGTCTGGAATTTTCCAAGCTGTTTAAAAGGCACAGTCAACTTAGTGTATATAAATTTCTGACCCACTGGAATTGTGATACAGTGAATTATAAGTGAAATAATCTGTCTGTAAACAATTGTTGGAAAAAGGACTTGTGTCATGTACAAAGTAGATGTCCTAACCAACTTGCCAAAACTATAGCTTGTTAACAAGAAATGTATTGAGTGGTTGAAAAACAAGTTAATGACTCCAACCTAAGTGTATGTAAACTTCCGACTTCAACTGTATATACCTGCCTAAAATCTATCAACTGTATATACCTGCCTAAACTCCAAATCTATCCTTTTGCAATGAGAGAAATGTTGGTGGAAAAGATTTTATGAGCAAATATGGATATAATAACTATCATATCAATATCCATTTTGGAGTTACGCGATGACACGCTATTTGTCCTCCTACTATGACTTGTCTTTGAGAAAGCATGCCGTTAATTAGGCAACAGATGAAATACATCATGAATTTAACAGGGTGGTAACAGTGTATAGTGATGAGCTTTCCAATAAATGCAGAGGGCTTTATTCTGGTGACACGACCACTGATGCTTGGCTGCCATTTGACAAACAAAATGAATCTCTGTCTTTTGTCCAGAATTATCTCATGCTGTAGGCTATACTCGCACTGTATCTGCGAGCTGTACTGTATCTGCGAGCTGTTGGCTAGAGTGCAGGTTCTAATACCAGTGGGCATTTGCTATAGAACACAACATTTTTAGTGAGAAAACCATCAGCAGAGTGGAAAATGGAAACACATTTCACTTGTAAAAAAGAAACGGCCCTTTTTCAGGACCCTGTCTTTCAAAGACAATTCATAAAAATCCATATAACTTCACAGGTATTCATTCTAAAGGGTTTAAACACTGTTTCCCATACTTGTTCAATGAACCATAAACAATTCATGAACATGCACCTGTGGAAAGGTCATTAAGGCACTAACAGCTTACAGATGATAGGCAATTAAGGTCACAGTTCTGAAAATGTAGGACACTAAAAGAGGCCTTTCTACTGACTCTGAAAAACACCAAAAGAAAGATGCCCAGGGTCCCTGCTCATCTGTGTGAATGTGCCTTAGGCATGCTGCAAGGAGGCATGAGGACTGCAGATGTGGCCAGGGCAATAAATTGTAATGTCCGTACTGTGAGACGCCTAAGACAGTGCTACAGGGAGACAGGACGGACAGCTGATCGTCCTCACAGTGGCAGACCACGTGTAACAACACCTGCACAGGATCGGTACATCCGAACATCACACCTGCGGGACAGGTACAGGATGGTAACAACAACTGCATGAGTTACACCAGGAATGCACAATCCCTCCATCAGTGCTCAGACTGTCCGCAATAGGCTGAGAGAGGCTGGACTGAGGGCTGGTAGGCCTGTCGTAAGGCAGGTCCTCACCAGACATCACCGGTAACAACATCACCTATGGGCACAAACCCACCGTCGCTGGACCAAACAGGACTGGCAAAGCAGGAATGTCAGTGTCCTGCCATGGCCAGCGAAGAGCCCAGATCTCAATCCCATTGGGCACGTATGGGACCTGTTGGATTGGAGGGTGAGGGCCATTCCCCCCAGAAATGTCCAGGAACTTGCAGGTGCCTTGGTGGAAGAGTGGGGTAACATCTCACAGCAAGAACGGGCAAATCTGGTGCAGTCCATGAGGAGGAGATGCACTGCAGTACTTAATGCAGCTGGTGGCCACACCAGATACAGACTGTTACTTTTGATTTCGACCCTTGCTTTGTTCATGGACACATGATTCCATTTCTGTTAGTCACATGTCTGTAGAACTTGTTCAGTTTATGTCTCAGTTGTTGAATCTTATGTCCATGCAACTATTTACACATGTTAAGTTTGCTGAAAATAAACGCAGTTGATTGCGAGAGGGACGTTTATCTTTTGGCTGAGTTTATTTTCCTATTCGGCACATTGAATTGTTTTTATGTGCACTACGTCATCACTTACGTTTTTTCATCAGGAACTATACAATTTGACGGAAACATCTCTGGTGGGAAAATGCGTGTATTGTTTTTATGCAGTTTTTTTTTTTTTTTTTACAATATTCACATGGAAATCTGTCCCCAATCGGATGGAAAACTAGCACAAACAGATCTGGGACCAGGCTAGGTCCAAACCGGGAAGAGTATTAGTTATTATTAAGACGTGGTTGAGAGACAGCAGCAGGTCCCAGTACAGTAGATATCGAAAAAGGGGAAGGCTAGTTTAAAGGACCCCTCCTGTCAATGTTGTACATGTATTTTCATTGTTTTAGCCTGGTCCCAGATCGGTTTTGTGCCACTGCCAACTTCATTGTCAAGCTAAACATGACGATGAGTGACAAGGAGTTGGTATTATAACACAAACAGACTGGAACTCAGGCTATTTTTAACTCTTCAAAACACAGACATTTAATAGAACAGGAAGGGACAAACTGGGAAGTGTTGGAGTAATAGGACTCAATGGTTAAACACTGTATCAACGTAGGACACAAGCGATCCTAGGTGTGTCTATCATATATACACACCATTTTATCCTAGCACTTCCAAAACATATTCAAAAATATCACACTGCTTTTCAATGGATTTTTCAATTCATAATTCTGGACATTTCTTTCAACGCATTATTCCAATGTTATAAACAGCTGCCGGTGGTGATGCGCTGCCACCTAGCTGTCAAACAAGGTACTGACCAAAAAAGACAGACACGACCACATGAAACCAAGACTCACAAGACCTTGATGAAGTTTTAGCTTGACTTCATAAGCCAAGAGAACGTCACATTTAGATTATACTCAAATTTGTCAGGGCAGTAGCATACAACTAAAAACCCTTTTACTAAAAACTGATACCAGGGCCTGTATTCTTAAAAGCGTCTCAGAGCAGGATACTGATCTAGGATCAGTTTTGTCTTTAAATCATAACAAATAAGACAACCTTATCCTAGGTCAGCATTAATATCCAGGGACATTTGTGACCAAAGGCCCTGAACCATAGAACACAAGTCATATCAGAAGTAGCAACGGAGAGGAAGCCATTTATAAAGGCGTAATAAACAACACTCATCTAAAATGTGCCCAAAGTATCTACCAACCATTACCATAAATCCAACAGATCATGTCATTCAATTAAATGGACAAAAATATGCTTGTTCTATATTGCAAAACTATCACTTGGCACAGACTACACACAACACAAAGGGTTACTGGTAAAGTGCAAAGGGATGGATTGCATTGGATCAGAAGGGGTTTGTCTGTTTGTCCGTCCACATTGTAACATGGATGTTTGTACTAGCAGACAGCCACTCCAGTTTAGAGTGAAAAAGCTGAGTGTTTCACTAGCTAACTACCAGAGACGTCATATAGCTGGAATAAACATGAGCTTATAAATGGATGTTGTTGCTGTAACTTGACTGAAAAAAAAAAAAAAAAACACTATCGCTGCTTTCGAAATGGCACCCTAATTTCTATACAGGGACTGATTTAGACCTGGGACACCAGGTAGGTGCAATTAACTATCAGGTAGAACGGAAAACCAGCAGGCTCCGGCCCTCGTAGGGTAAGAATTAAATAGCCCTGCTCCATTGGGCCACATTTCAACAGATTTCACACAGAATGTTCTAGAGTAGAAAAAGTAGTCCCAGGCCTTGTGTTAAGAGCATAGCCGTGGGAAGCTAATACAAGACTATTTAAGGCCCAGTGCTGTACACCTGTGAATACACACATACATACAGAACCAGTCAAAAGTTTGGACACACCTACTTATTCCAGGGTTTTTCATCTTATTATTGTTATTTTTTTTACATCGTAGAATAATAATGAAGTCATCAAAACTATGAAATAGCACATATGGAATCATGTAGTAACCCCCCAAAAAAGTTAAATCAGAATGTATTTTAAATTCTTCAAAGTAGCCACCCTTTGCCTTGATGACAGCTTTGCACTCTTGGCATTCTCTCAACCAGCTTCAATTAACAGGTGTGCCTTGTTAAAAGTTAATTTGTGTAAATAATTTCCTTCTTCATGCATTTGCGCCAATCAGTTGTGCTGTGACAAGGTAGGGGTGGTATACAGAAGATGGTCTTTTACCAAATAGGGCAAAGTCATTATTATGGCAAGAACAGCTCAAACAAGGAAAGAGAAACGACAGTCCATCATTACTTGAAGGTCAGTCAAGAAGTGGGAAAAGTTTCTTCAAGCGCAGTCGTAAAAATCATCAAGCGCTACGATGAAACTGGCTCTCCACGAGGACCGTCACAGGAAATGAGTTCCCCAGGAAGACCCAGAGTTCCCTCCGCTGCAGAGGATATGTTCATTAGAACAACTGCACCTTAGACTGCAGCCCAAATAAATGCTTCGGAGTTCAATTAAAAGACATCTCAACATCAACTGTTCGGAGGAGACTCGTCAATCAGGCCTTCATGGTCAAATTTCTGCAAAGAAACCACTACTAAAGGACACCAATAAGAAGAAGAGACTTGCTTGGGCCAAGAAACACAACCAATGGACATCAGACTGGTGGAAATCTGTCCTTTGGTCTGATGAGTCCAAATGTGAGATTTTTTAATTCCAACTGCACATGTCTTTGTGAGATGCAGGGTAGGTGAACGGATGATCTCTGCATGTGTGGTTCCCACCATGAAACACAGAGGTGGTGTGATTTGCTGGTGACACCGTCAATGAGTTATTTACAATTCAAGGCACTCTTATCCAGCATGGCTACCACAACATTCTGTAGAGATACGCCATCCCATCTGGTTTGCGCTTAGCGTGACTGTGATTTGTTTTTCAACAGGACAATGACCCAACACACCTCCAGCCTGTGTAAGGGCTATTTGACCAAGAAGGAGAGTGATGGAGTGCTGCATCAGATGACCTGGCCTCCACAATCACCCGACCTCAACCCAACTGAGATGGTTTGGGATGAATTGGACCACAAAGTGAAAGAAAGCAGCCAACATGTGCTTAGTACTTTTCCTTCAAGACTGTTGGAAAAGCATTCCAGGTGAAGCTGGTTGAGAGAATCCCAACAGTGTGCAAAGATGTCATCAAGGCAAAGGGTTGCTAATTTAAAAAATCTGAAATATATGTTGATTTGTTTAACAATTTTTTTGGTTACTACATAACTATGAAATAACATGACATGTTGATGTCTTCACTATTATTCTACAACGTGAAAGAAATAGCACAACTAATGAAAAACCCTTGAATAAGTAGGTGTCCAAAATTTTGACTGGTACTGTATGTATATAAAAAAAGTCTAAATATATTTTTAAATTCAAATTTTTCAGGTGGTGCTGCAGCACTATGGTTAGAGGCTGTGTGTTTGTTCTCAAGACAACATCTGGGACTGGCAGTAAACAAGTCAAACACTTGGATTCAGTACAATAACTTTGTCCAGGAAGAGAGGCCTGTTGCAAGCCTCTCATGTATAGAATAGCATCAAATTATTATCTTGGAATGTAAACAAACGGAATATCATTCAAATTGAATTTTCTTTTAGTCTGCGTAATTAAATTATTTAGCGATCAATCTTTCCTGAAGGATTGTGAATATTCAAGTCATATTATATTCATTTAAAAACTCTTTCATCAAAAAAAATAAGCTATCAGTCTCTGGCTTGTTAACAATGTGGCTAGGGGAAGAGAGGCCTCTTCTCTGGCTCATGTTAACAATGTGGCTAGGGGGAAGAGAGGCCTACAAATAGTCTCTGGCTCATGTCAGTGGCTAGGGGAAGAGAGGCCTACAAATAGTCTCTGGCTCATGTTAACAATGTGGCTAGGGGAAGAGAGGCCTACAAATAGTCTCTGGCTCATGTTAACAATGTGGCTAGGGAAGAGAGGCCTACAAATAGTCTCTGGCTCATGTTAACAATGTGGCTAGGGGAAGAGAGGCCTAAAATAGTCTCTGGCTCATGTTAACAATGTGGCTAGGGGGAAGAGGCCTACAAATAGTATCTAAACATCCACGCATCATGTTCCCAATCCCAAACCTTTGGGTCATTCAAGCGATCGAACTGAAAAGTAAAACGGGCTCCAACTTTGGCAGGTGTGGAGCCAGGTGGCTGCATGTGAAAATGTATGTACATAGAGACTAGTGTGAAACAGGAAGAAGAGCTTTTCTGTGTGACATGTCATTTGAACCTTCTTAAAAAACAAGTGGTGTTTCCACGGTTGGTCTGTCTGTCCGACCCGTGGTGAGAGAAAACAGGAGGTTGGTGTGCCGCAGGTAGGACAGCAGCATTACCAGGTGTCACGGGGCCATTGTGGATGGAGTCGCGGTTACCGTACTCCAGCTACCCCAGGGCGTGACGTTGGGAGAGATGGACAGTGAGGGAGAGAGAGCGCAAGAGGCAACTTGTCCTAATTATCTCCTTACCAATTACCATTGGCCCCAAGTCTTCGATGTTCACGGACAGCGAGCTACAAAAGTATCGGGACAGTGACACATTCTTGGTTGTTCAGGTTCGGTACTCCAGCGCAGACTGTCAGCTTTCATTTGAGGGTATTTTCATTGTCGGGTGAACCGTTTAGAAATTACAGCACTTTTTGTACATAGTCCCACCCATGTTAGGGGAACTAAAGTATTGGGACAAATTCACTTATACATGTATTAACGTAATTAAAAGTGAAGTATTTCATCACATATTCATAGCACACAATGACTACGTCAAGCTTGTGATTCTACAGATTTGTTGGATGCATTTGCTGTTTGTTATTGTGCTATTTTTTCAGTCACTGTTATTGTAAATAACAATAGAATGTTTCTTAACGTATCTACATTAAATGTGGATGCTACCATGATTACGGATAGTCCTGAATGAATCGTGAATAATGACAAGTGAAAGAAGAATGACAGGTGCACAAATACCCAAAGTGCTGGAGTACAGAGACAAAACAACCAAACATGTGTCACTGTCCCAATACTTTTGGAGCTCGCTGTATATGCAAGGTGTAAACAACTGCATATATCTATTCAAACACTTCAGATACACAAACATCTAAGGGTTAGGGCCGAGGGGAAGAGGTGGGGAGTGAATTGGGACTGGCTGAAGGGAATAGGGTAGAAGGAGAGGGGGGTGCTGGGAACAAGCACAGTCCAGTTGTGTCCAGCCAGCACCCCAGCATATCCCAGCCAGGGCAGGCGGAGGGTAGGTAAGGCCTTTGGTATGCATCCCAAATGGCACCCTATTCCCTACATAGTGCAATACGTTTGACTAGAGTTCTATGGGCCCTGGTCAAACATAGCACACTATATATGGAATAGTGGGCCATTTGGTATACACCATGGTCTGGTCCTCACAGTAGGGCACAGCGGAAGAAGCTGCTCTTCTTCTGGGGCTGAGAGATCTTCACCTTGTGGCTGCTCCCCTGAGGACTGCTGCCCTCCTGCAACAAAGACAGAAAGTTCAGTTTTTCAAATCAAAATGTCCAGCATTTTTGATCTTCAAAAAAAAAAAAGTTCCTTCTAAAACCTAAATGAGTTTGAATTTACCAATTTTGTGTCCATCTTTGATTTGATGTCTCTGGCAAGTGTCAAAAACGAGTTTTCCACGTTGATGTTGGCCTTTGCACTAGTCTCCATGAACTTAATACCGTACTCAGCGCCAGCTGAGAAATGGGGAGTAATGCTTTGACTGTTGTTACGATCATCATTTCTACACAGTTTCTATCTGGTTTTGGTAAATCAAGCAGGTCTTTGTTGTTGTTGTTGACCTAGACAACATGGCAGGGCTTAAGTTTGAAAAGTGCTCTATATCATCCCAAGCCCTTTAATGTTGTACAGTACACAACCAAACGGAGCTTGTAATTCATCACAATTGCAGCAGAACTCACTTTCTCTCCCCGGTCTTTGGACACCTGCCGTTTGTCATTGATGTCACATTTGTTACCGAGGACCATCTTTTCAACATCAGCCGATGCATGCTAAGGAGATAAGAGTAGTTGAACACCACAATACATACAGTATACTACAGTGAGGGGAAAATTTGAACTCCTGCTGATTTTGTATGTTTGCCCACTGACAAAGAAATTATCAGTCTATAATTTGAATGGTAGGTTTATTCAACAGTGAGAGGCAGAATAACAACAACAAAAAAACTGAAAAATCCATGTCAAAAATGTTATAAATTGATTTGCATTTTAATGAAATAAGTATTTGACCCCCTCTCAATAAGAAAGATTTCTGGCTCCCAGGTGTCTATTATACAGGTAAGAGCTGAGATTAGGAGCACACTCTTAAAGGGAGTGCTCCTAATCTCAGTTTGTTACCTGTATAAAAGACACCCGTCCACAAATCAATCAATCAATCAGATTCCAAACTCTCCAACATGGCCAAGACCAAAGAGCTCCCCAAGGATATCAGGGACAGATTGTAGACCTACACAAGGCTGGAATGGGCTACAAGACCATCGCCAATCAGCTTGGTGATAAGGTGACAACAGTTGGTGCGATTATTCGCAAATGGAAGAAACACAAAGAACTGTCAATCTCCTCGGCCTGGGGCTCCATGCAAGATCTCACCTCGTGGAGTTGCAATGATCATGAGAACGGTGAGGAATCAGCCCAGAACTACACGGGAGGATCTTGTCAATGATCAAGGCAACTGGGACCATAATCACCAAGAAAACAATTGGTAACACACTACACCGTGAAGGACTGAAATCCTGCAGCACCCGCAAGATCCCCTGCTCAAGAAAGCACATATACATGCCCGTCTGAAGTTTGCCAATGAACATCTGAATGATTCAGAGGACAACTGGGTGAAAGTGTTGTGGTCAGATGAGACCAAAATGGAGCTCTTTGGCATCAACTCGCCGTGTTTGGAGGAGGAATGCTGCCTATGACCCCAAGAACACCATCCCCACCGTCAAACATGGAGGTGGAAACATTATGCTTTGGGGGTGTTTTTCTGCGAAGGGGACAGGACAAATTCACTGCACCAAAGGGACCATGTATCATCAAATCTTGGGTGAGAACCTCCTTCCCTCAGCCAGGGCATTGAAAATGGGTGGTGGATGGGTATTCCAGCATGACAATGACCCAAAACACATGGCCAAAGCAACAAAAGTGGCTCAAGAAGAAGCACATTTAGGTCCTGGAGTGGCCTAGCAAGTCTCCAGACCTTAATCCCATAGAAAATCTGGAGGGAGCTGAAGGTTTGAGTTGCCAAACGTAGGCCTCAAAACCTTAAATTAATTGGAGAAGATCTGCAAAGAGGAGTGGGACACAATCCCTCCTGAGTTGTGTGCAAACCTGGTGGCCAACTACAAGAAACGTCTGACCTCTGATTGGTTTTGCCACCAAGTACTAAGTCATGTTTTGCAGAAGGGTCAAATACTTATTTCCCTCATTAAATTGCAAATCAATTTATAACATTTTTGAGGTGTGTTTTTTTGTTGTTGTTATTCTCTCTCACTGTTCAAATAAACCTACCATTAAAATTATAGACGGATAATTTCTTTGTCAGTGGGCAAACATACAAAATCAGCAGAGGATCAAATACTTTTTCCCTCACTGTACATACGGTCGACTTTGACAAGAGTACACTGAATATTTACCAGTCAGTCAGTATGGTATTCGTGTTTAGAACAGAATAGAACTTTAAGCAAACATACCTCCTCTATATTCCGTATCCAGTTCTTTATGTTTTCAAAGGACTTCTCGTTGGTGATGTCATAGACTAGCATGATACCCTGTGATGAGAAACGTCAAAATGAAAGAATACAACCAGAAAGTCAACACCTCAACGTTGTGATGAAGAAGAAAACGCATAACAAAATATGAAAACGTAACAAGCATGTTGTTAACCCACCATCGCGCCTCTGTAGTATGCTGTTGTGATTGTTCGAAATCGCTCCTGCCCTGCTGTGTCCCTACAAAAACACAAGGACAACAGTTAGTTAGGTACATAGACAGTCATACAATTCCTTTTCTAATAGTTACCTAGCTATAACTGCAAGGCAAAACGCGTTGAGTGTAAGCCTACCCGTTTTCTTTCCTGTATAAAAAGCAGTCGTGGTGCTCGAGGTGACATGGAGGGCTTACCATATCTGTAACTTTATCTTCTTGTTGTCTAGCTCTATCGTTCTAATCTTAAAGTCAATGCCTTCAGGAGAAACAGAAGAGAAGAATCATGAAATTAAACAACCTAGCCATTACACACTATGGCTATGACTGTGGCTGTAGTTATACTCCAATCAATGCAATACAAAATGTAAAAGGAGAACAAGCTCTAAAGCTAACAAGCGAGTTCGTTAAATAAAAAGGTTAGCTAAGTTAGTTGTACACAGTTATGGACATTTGGTGGCTAGTTAACGTTCATAACGGTTAGCCAGAGCAGGCAGCTAACGTTACATAGTTAACGTATTGTAGCACTTTATCGTTTGGATTTCCAGCTGCGAGTTACAGAGTTAAGCAGCGTTAGCTAGTAGGGCTAACTGTTCGCTAGTATGGCTAACTGTTAGCTTCGCTAGTATGGCTAACTGTTAGCTAGTAACGTTACTAGTAAGCTACAGGAAGTTAGCCAACAGGCTAGCATTCTATATACCGACCGTTAGCTAGCATTACCTATATAGCTTGCTATAATGCAGCTATTACACAGCTAATGCCAGTTACTTGTCACCTAGTGTTACTTGTCACCTAAACAGCAAGTTAACTTGAGTTAGTCAGTTACTTGAATGAATTTCGCCTAATAAGCTACAGTTAACAGCATATACTAGTAACGTTAGCTAGCTGCTTTCTGGTCGGGATGACTGTCGTTTTGTAAACATTGCATTGTGGCTAACCAAAGTCACACCTACCTATGGTAGAGATGAATGTCGAGTTAAAAGCATCCTCTGAGAACCTGAACAGCACGCAGGTTTTGCCGACACCGGAGTCTCCGATTAGCAGTAACTTAAACAAATAATCGTACGTCTTCGCCATACTTGATATTGCGGAAATCCCGCCGGGCGAAAAGCTGCGCGCTGCGGCGTCGTTACAGGACGGCGACGCCCCCTTCTGTCACGTTATGAGGTCAGTATCCAAATACATCTAAATAAATCATTATGATTGAATGACTAATTCAACGTTTATCACACCTACTAGCAAACATACCATTGATGTAACATAAATATGTAAACGTTGAATATGTGTTCATTATTTCCGATTTGCGGATTTATTACACAAAATGTCCCATACAAACATGTGCATGAGCACCCATGCAGCTATGTCTTACTATACTTGTGAGGACTTTGGGGACCAACAATTGATTCCCATTCAAAATCCCATTTTCCCTAACCCAACCCTGACGATAAAATAACCTTTTTACAAGTGAGACCCAGCAAAATGTCCTCACTTCTCTGAATTTATGTTGGCTTACTATTTTTGTGAGGACTTCTGGTACTCAGTATAGGAAAACATACACACACAAATTAAAAGTTGTATTATACATTTTTATTATTATAGCTAACCACAGACATTTCAACCCCCCAAAATGTTTGTTTGTTTGCAGAATATGTCTGTGAAAAAAAACTGGTCCATGGTAGCTATACAACTGATACAAGCATTCCTATATAGAGTCAGAGAGGAATCTTTGGTAGTGTTTTGGTATCCAGCTACAGCTGTCAGTATATGCTCATTGTACTTATAAAACGGTACTCATGACAGTAGGAAAGGACGTAAAACATAAAAGCTACCGGTAGTACACTAAAATAGAGAATGGAAAACAAGAATTACAAATAGTGGTGGAAAGCACAACGGCCCTTCAATGGTTGAGACGTTAAAACTGGACATGCCATTAGAATTGTGACGTTATAGAAATAAAAAATAAATCATGGAACGTTGATTCTTCTTCTTGACTTCTAATTATGTTTAATTTCTTTACAAACTATTCAGCTCTATCAGTGTTTGGTCCAGGACCTGATGCATATCCAAGTTCTCTTCTTTTGCACTGGATAAATGTTCTGTAATAAAAGGTTGTAATATTCAAACTTGAGAAATTCAGTCCACTTTGATATAGCTCTCTTTTATGAGATTTGCTGGGACACAGACATTGAGAAGACAAAAACATAATGACTGCACCTGTAAACTGTTTTGTTATTCTTTAGTTGATAGTTATACTAATGTTAAAAATCAAAAATAAATATTTATTAGCAAAAAAGGAGAGGATAAAAGCAGTAAAGTTGAGGTAGCAGATTTACAAAGGATTCAAGGAGAGGAAGTGCATAGAACAGGTCACATTTTATTGAAATGTTGATTTTACAGAAAAGTTCTCACAACAAGACAGAAAAGGTCTCACAACAAGACAGAAAAGGTCTCACAATGAGACAGAAAAGGCACGAAGAAAAGATAAAATAAGAGAATGCAATAGAAGAGAGAAGATAAGAGGCGAAGAGAAGAAAATAAAGGAAGGGAGGAGAAGAGAAGATGAGAAAAGGTGAAAGCGTCCCATTTCGATTGGTGAAGTGTGAAAGGTTAAAGGTAATCTATATGGCGGTCATGTCGGTGAGGGCATGGTCCAGCTCCTCACTGATGGCCTTGTACTTCAGCTTCTGAGAGTACAGTTCATCTAGAGGTCAGCCGATCAGAGGAAATGAGCAGGCGTGGCAGGATGCAGCAGGGTCAGAAGAGCAGAGAGAACAGCACAGAGACCATAGAGGAAAAGGGGAGGGAGAGACAGAGAGAGAGAGGGAGGAGAAAGACAGAGAGGTGGAGGGAGAGACAGAGAGAGGGGGGTGGAGGGAGAGAGAAAGAAAGAGGGGTGGGAGGGAGAGAGAAAGAAAGAGGGGTGGGAGAGAGAGAGAAAGAAAGAGGGGGTGGAGGAGAGAAAGAAAGAGGGGTGGGAGAGAAAGAAAGAGGGGTGGGAGAGAAAGAAAGAGGGGAGGGAGAGAGAAAGAAAGAGGGGAGGGAGAGAGAAAGAAAGAGGGAGAGAGAAAGAAAGAGGGGAGGGAGAGAGAAAGAAAGAGGGTGGGAGAGAGAAAGAGGGGTGGAGGGAGAGAGAAAGAAAGAGGGGTGGAGGGAGAGAGAAAGAAAGAGGGGTGGAGGGAGAGAGAAAGAAAGAGGGGTGGAGGGAGAGAGAAAGAAAGAGGGTGGAGGGAGAGAGAAAGAAAGAGGGTGGAGGGAGAGAGAAAGAAAGAGGGGAGGGAGAGAGAAAGAAAGAGGGGAGGGAGAGAGAAAGAAAGAGGGGAGGGGAGAGAGAAAGAAAGAGGGGTGGAGGGAGAGAGAAAGAAAGGGGTGGGAGGAGAGAGAAAGAAAGAGGGGGTGGAGGGAGAGAGAAAGAAAGAGGGGTGGAGGGAGAGAGAGAAAGAAAGAGGGGTGGAGGGAGGGAGAGAGAAAGAGAGGGTGGGAGAGAAAGAAAGAGGGGTGGGA
>NW_027010212.1:0-34296 GCF_036934945.1 Oncorhynchus masou masou
TATGCTTGGGGTCATTGTCCATTTGGAAGGCCCATTTGCGACCAAACTTTAACTTCCTGACTGATGTCTTGAGATGTTGCTTCAATATATCCACATAATTTCCCGTCCTCATGATGCCATCTATTTTGTGAAGTTCACCAGTCTCTCCTGCAGCACAGCTCCCCCACAACATGATGCTGCCACCCCCATGTTTCATGATTGGGATGGTATTTTTCGGCTTGCAAGTCTCCCCCTTTTTCCTCCAAACATAACGATGGTCATTTTGGCCATTTATGTTTCATCAGACCAGAGGACATTTCTCCAAAAAGTACGATCTTTGTCCCCATGTGCAGTTGCAAACCGTAGTCTGGCTTTTTTATGGCGGTTTTGGAGCAGCGGCTTCTTCCTTGCTGAGTGGCCTTTCAGGTTATGTCGATATAGGACTTTACTGTGGATATAGATACATTTGTACCTGCTTGTCTGTAAACAATTGTTGGAAAAATTACTTGTGTCATGCACAAAGTAGATGTCCTAGCTGACTTCCCAAAACTATAGTTTCTTAAACAAGACATTTGGAGTGGTTGAAAAACACGTTTTAATGACTGCAACCTACGTGTATGTAAACTTCAGACTACAGCTGTGTATATATATATATTTTACAGAGGTCATTTACAGATAGCTAGTCTTTAGTAACCTTGTTATGTAAACATCCTAGGTTTATCTGTGTATCCAGCCTCAGACACACACACACACACACACACACACACACACACACACACACACACACACACACACACACACACACACACACACACACACACACACACACACACACACACACACACACACACACACACACACACACACACAGAGATAGATAGAGATGGAAGCTCCTGCATTAATAATGTTGCCCTGGTAACAACCTGTGAATAATGGAGCACGCCTTGTCTTTGATGTGAAGGAGACAGATGTGACATGTTAAAAATCGAGGCAGCCCCTCCCCTCCCCCTTCCTCCCCCCTCTCCTTGTCCTTGACACAGTTATTTAATGTGGTCGTGTTTAATTATGAAATATGGAGCCTTGGTTTCCTGAAAGCTGGGGTAGAGGGCAACGTATGGGCACTGGGCTGCTCCGTGGCTCGTAATGAAACATGAGCAACGCAAACGCTGTTACTTTCTTTTAGGGCTACTGGCAGTCAGCTGCATGACAAACAGGTTAGCATACCATTGTACTGTAGGTTATATAGGCTTTGAATGAGTAACACAATGGAACGTTCTAGCTTCAATACGAAACGCCTGTGTCAGAGATACATGAATAAGACGGAGAAGAAAGCAGACAGACAGACAGACAGACGCACACAACATCTTCATATCTACTGTACATCTCTATGAGATGTGGTTTAGCTCAAGCTCTCCATTGTTACCTGAGCTACAGCAGTCTAGTGACCTGGTTTCCCTCAGAACCACATGGACTGTGGTGTGATGGGCTCAGCTCTGAAACGTCTCCTATTTCCTGGGGAAATGTTGTTTAACTGAGCTGAACATGGAGTCTGATTGATTGCAGTGAACAGAGACGGGTCATCACTGGCAGCTGACAGTGTGTTACCAGCCTGCTGTTTGACAGTAGGACAGCATCTCATTGTTACCAGCCTGCTGTTTGACACTAGGACAGCATCTCATTGTTATCAGCCTGCTGTTTGACACTAGGACAGCATCTCATTGCTACCAGCCTGCTGTTTGACACCAGGACAGCATCTCATTGTTACCAGCCTGTTGTTTGACAGTAGGACAGCATCTCATTGTTACCAGCCTGCTGTTTGACACTAGGACAGCATCTCATTGTTACCAGCCTGCTGTTTGACAGTAGGACAGCATCTCATTGTTACCAGCCTGTTGTTTGACACCAGGACAGCATCTCATTGCTACCAGCCTGTTGTTTGACACTAGGACAGCATCTCATTGTTACCAGCCTGTTGTTTGACACTAGGACAGCATCTCATTGTTACCAGCCTGTTGTTTGACACTAGGACAGCATCTCATTGTTACCAGCCTGCTGTTTGACAGTAGGACAGCATCTCATTGAGTTACCAGCCTAGGACAGCATCTCATTGTTACCAGCCTGCTGTTTGACACCAGGACAACATCTTTCTTCTACCAGCCTGTTGTTTGACACCAGGACAGCATCTTACTGTTACCAGCCTGTTGTTTGACACCAGGACAGCATCTTACTGTTACCAGCCTGTTGTTTGACACTAGGACAGCATCTTACTGTTACCAGCCTGCTGTTTGACACCAGGACAGCATCTTACTGTTACCAGCCTGTTGTTTGACACCAGGACAGCATCTTACTGTTACCAGCCTGTTGTTTGACACTAGGACAGCATCTCATTGCTACCAGCCCGTTGTTTTGACACTAGGACAGCATCTTACTGTTACCAGCCTGTTGTTTGACACTAGGACAGCATCTTACTGTTACCAGCCTGCTGTTTGACACCAGGACAGCATCTTACTGTTACCAGCCTGTTGTTTGACACCAGGACAGCATCTACTGTTACCAGCCTGTTGTTTGGACAGTAGGACAGCATCTTACTGTTACCAGCCTGTTGTTTGACACTAGGACAGCATCTCATTGTTACCAGCCTGCTGTTTGACACCAGGGACAGCATCTTACTGTTACCAGCCTGTTGTTTGACACCAGCATCTACTGTTACCAGCCTGTTGTTTGACACCAGGACAGCATCTTACTGTTACCAGCCTGTTGTTTGGACACTCAGGACAGCATCTACTGTTACCAGCCTGCTGTTTGACACCAGGACAGCATCTTACTGTTACCAGCCTGTTGTTTGACACCAGGACAGCATCTTACTGTTACCAGCCTGTTGTTTGACACTAGGACAGCATCTCATTGTTACCAGCCTGCTGTTTGACACAGGACAGCATCTTTACTGTTACCAGCCTGTTGTTTGACAGTAGGACAGCATCTCATTGTTACCAGCCTGTTGTTTGACACTAGGACAGCATCTCATTGTTACCAGCCTGTTGTTTGACACTAGGACAGCATCTCATTGTTACCAGCCTGTTGTTTGACACTAGGACAGCATCTCATTGTTACCAGCCTGCTGTTTGACACTAGGACAGCATCTCATTGTTATATACTGCTGTGCCTGATGGTTCATTAGTGTAGGATTCCAATGAGCTCATCCTCCTATAGCTCCGCCCTCTGCAGAAACCCAGCCTAAAACCCCAAACAGCAAAACAAAACAGAGGTAGCTCCAGTGTTGAGCTGTTTCTAATAGAGCTCAGTGTTTAGCTGTTTCTAATGGAGCTCAGTGTTTAGTTGTTTCTAATGGAGCTCAGTGTTGAGCTGTTTCTAATGGAGCTCAGCGTTGAGCTGTTTCTAATGGAGCTCAGTGTTTAGTTGTTTCTAATGGAGCTCAGCATTAAGCTGTTTCTGATAGAGCTCAGTGTTGAGAGCTATAAGTTGATTAAAAACATAACTATCGTTTCTCCTAGCCTCTCTTCATCACATGATTACATATGCCCTCTCTTATGACCGAAAATCACTTCTGGACATCAGAACTGCGATTACTCACCACGGACTGGCAGAATCCTTTTTGTCCTTTACTGAGTCCAACGTGAATGATGTACTGCTTTCCTAGGAACAGGCCCAGATACCCATCATTTACGTGAAGAGGAGGCGGAGAAAAGAGACCGGCGGGCTGCCTTCTGAGAATTCGTAAGAGATCTAATGAACGTACACTGCCTTCCATTCTGCTAGCATACCTGCAATCTTTGGAAAATAATAATAGATAATAAACCTATGCAGAAGATTACACTACCAACGGGACTGTAATATCCTATGCTTCACGGAGTCGTGGCTGAATGATGACATTATCAACACACAGCTGGCTGGTTATACGCTGTATCAGCAGGATAGAACAGCGGTGTCTGGTAAGACAAGGAGCTGTGGACTATGTATTTTTGTCAACAGCAGCTGGTGCACGATATCTAAGGAATTCTTGAGGTTTTGCTCGCCTGAGTCAGAGTATCTTATAAGATGTAGACCCACACTATCTACCTAGAGTGTTTTTCATCTGTGTTTTTCATAGCTGTCTACATACCACCACAGTCAGAGGCTGGCACTAAGACTGCACTCAATGAGCTGTATTCCGCCGTTAACAAACAGGAAAACACTCATCCAGGCGGCGCTCCTAGTGGCCGGGGACTTTAATGCAGGGAAACTTAAATCCGTCTTTCCAAATTTCTATCAGCATGTTAAATGTGTAACCAGAGGGGAAAGATCTCTGGACCACCTTAACTCCACACACAGAGATGTATACAAAGCTCTCCCTCGCCCTCCATTTGGCAAATCTGACCATAATTCTATCCTCCTGATTCCTGCTTACAAGCAAAAAATTAAAGCAGGAAGCACCAGTGACAAGATCAATAAATAAGTGGTCAGATGAAGCTGTTTTGCACTGACTGAAATATGTTCCGGGATTCCTCCGATGGCATTGAGGAGTACACCACCAGCAGTCATTGGCTTCATCAATAAGTGCATCGATGACGTCGTCCCCACAGTGACCGTAGGTGCATACCCCAACCAGAAGCCATGGATTACAGGCAACATCAAATCAAATCAAATTTTATTTGTCACATACACATGGTTAGCAGATGTTAATGCGAGTGTAGCGAAATGCTTGTGCTTCTAGTTCCGACAATGCAGTAATAACCAACAAGTAATCTAACTAACAATTCCTAAACTACTATCTTATACACAGTGTAAGGGGATAAAGAATATGTACATAAGGATATATGAATAAGTGATGGTACAGAGCAGCATTGGCAAGATACAGTAGATGGTATCGAGTACAGTATATACATATGAGATGAGTATGTAAACAAAGTGGCTTAGTTAAAGTGGCTAGTGATACATGTATTACATAAGGATGCAGTTGATGATATAGAGTACAGTATATACGTATGCATATGAGATGAATAATGTAGGTAAGTAACATTATATAAGGTAGCATTGTTTAGCACTGGCCCTCCCTCCCTCATCCGCACTGGAGCTAAAGGCTAGAGCTGCCGCTTTCAAAGAGCGGGACTCTAACAAGCTAATAAGAAATCGCGCTATGCCCTTCGACAAACCATCAAACAAGCAAAACGTCAATACAGGACTAAGATGGAATCGTACTACCCCGGCTTTAACACTCGGCAGATGTGGCAGGGCTTACAAACCATTACAGACTACGAAGGGAAGCCCAGCCAAGAGCTGCCCAGTGACATAAGCCTACCAGACAAGCTCAAGAAAACGTACATTGTAGAAATCGTAACTCATCGCTGCTGTAAATGGTTTATGGAATTGAGAATGGAATTTTCCATTCCTGGGTTTAAACAGGATTTTTGTCAATGTTGTTGTTGCTTAAAATAGCAACCAGTTGGATCCCTGGTTTATGGGGAGAATGGTACTGTGTTAATCATGTCAGAAGATGACAAGCCTAATCCCCTCCCTCAATGGGCCGCCACTGCTTAACCCCCCCCTTATTCTGCCTCGGGGACAACACTGCCTCTCCCTCCCTCATCCTGCCTCGATGGGGCCGCCACTGCCTCCCTCCCTCATCCTGCCTCGATGGGCGCCACTGGCCCCTCCCTCCCTCATCCTGCCTCGATGGGCCACCACTGGCCCTCCCTCCCTCATCCTGCCTCGATGGGCCGCCACTGCCTCTTCCTCCCTCATCCTGCCTCGATGGGCCCACCACTGCCTCTTCCTCCCTCATCCTGCCTCGATGGGCCGCCACTGCCCTACCTCCCCTCATCCTGCCTCGATGGGCCGCCACTGGCCCTCCCTCCCTCATCCTGCCTCGATGGGCCGCCACTGGCCCTTCCTCCCTCATCCTGCCTCGATGGGCCACCACTGCCCTCTTCCTCCTCATCACTGCCTCGATGGGCCACCTGCCTCTTCCTCCCTCATCCTGTCTCGATGGGCCACCACTGCCCTCCCTCCTTCATCCTGCCTCGATGGGCCGCCACTGGCCCTCCCTCCCACATCCTGCCTCGATGGGCCACCACTGGCCTCCCTCCCTCATCCTGCCTCAATGGGCCGCCACTGCCTCTTCCTCCCTCATCCTGCCTCGATGGGCCACCACTGCCTCTTCCTCCCTCATCCTGCCTCGATGGGCCACCACTGGCCCTCCTTCCCTCATCCTGCCTCGATGGGCCGCCACTGCCCTCCCTCCCTCATCCTGCCTCGATGGGCCACCACTGGCCCTCCCTCCCTCATCCTGCCTCGATGGGCCGCCACTGGCCCTCCCTCCCTCATCCTGCCTCGATGGGCCGCCACTGCCCTCCCTCCCTCATCCTGCCGCCACTACACTTTTCTTCACTACAATCTGTCACCTAAATGTGCTTTATTGGAGTAGTAAGTAACATGGAGGAAGAGAGAAAAAACGGTGGTGAGTAAATCCTCTTCACCCTGGCGTTTTTAAACCCTCCCTCGGCTCTGTTCTGGCTGAGGCATTACGAATGTAGTCAATCAAACGGAGTGACAGCAGCGTGTCATGTGGAGGGGGATGGGGAGGCGGAACTTAGCAACAGATAGAGCCCTAGTAGCCTAGATCCACTCAATCTCAATTCATCTTTCCACAATCTTCTTCTCAACAGTATTGGAGGAGGTCCAAGGTCCCTCCTCTCTGACCTCTCCTGTTGAGAGGGAGGATGAGGAGAGAGGATCGAGAAAAGATTAATTGAGACTGAGCCTCTACCGATTCTGAATTGAGAAAGACCTTGTACTAAAACACATGACTGCTGCACCAGAGAAGTAATTTTTTTGAAGTTTTCCCTGCATGGAGCAAGGTTAGACCTTACCAGGTCTGTGTTGGGTAAAAGACAGGAAGTGTGTGTGTGAGAGAGAGAGTGGGATTGATTGTCTGTCTGTCTGTCTGTCTGTCTGTCTGTCTGTCTGTCTGTCTGTCTGTCTGTGTACTGTACCCCATGCTGAAGGTCAACTCTAAATGCCACAGCCTAGGATCACTGGAGACACACTGATAGACTGTTCACCAACAGCCTGGGATCACTGGAGACACACTGATAGACTGTTCACCAACAGCCTGGGATCACTGGAGACACACTGATAGACTGTTCACCAACAGCCTGGGATCACTGGAGGCACATTGATAGACTGTTCACCAACAGCCTAGGATCACTGGAGACACACTGATAGACTGTTCACCAACAGCCTGGGATCACTGGAGACACACTGATAGACTGTTCACCAACAGCCTAGGATCACTGGAGACACACTGATAGACTGTTCACCAACAGCCTGGGATCACTGGAGACACACTGATAGACTGTTCACCAACAGCCTAGGATCACTGGAGACACACTGATAGACTGTTCACCAACAGCCTGGGATCACTGGAGACACACTGATAGACTGTTCACCAACAGCCTGGGATCACTGGAGACACACTGATAGACTGTTCACCAACAGCCTGGGATCACTGGAGACACACTGATAGACTGTTCACCAACAGCCTAGGATCACTGGAGACACACTGATAGACTGTTCACCAACAGCCTAGGATCACTGGAGACACACTGATAGACTGTTCACCAACAGCCTGGGATCACTGGAGACACACTGATAGACTGTTCACCAACAGCCTGGGATCACTGGAGACACACTGATAGACTGTTCACCAACAGCCTGGGATCACTGGAGACAAACTGATAGACTGTTCACCAACAGCCTGGGATCTGTTGTGTGTTGTTACAGTATGCAGCCTCCTTTGGTAGTGAATCCAGTCCATTTCAGACTATTGACTTTATTTATTGTATTTATTTATCCGTTATTTTACCAGGTAAGTTGACTGAGAACACGTTCTCATTTGCAGCAATGACCTGGGGAATGGTTACAGGGGATAGGAGGGGGATGAATGAGCCAATTGTAAACTGGGGATTATTAGGTGACCGTGATGGTTTGAGGGACAGATTGGGAATTTAGCCAGGACACCAGGGTTACTTTTCCCTACTCTTATGATAAGTGCCATGGGATCTTTAATGACCTCAGAGAGTCAGGACACCTGTTTAACGTCCCATCTGAAAGATGGAATGGAAAAGGCACTTGAAAGAGGCAGTTATGATGTTCTATAGTAATGCTGGACGCTATTCAACACCTAGAGGCCTATCAGCTGTCTCTATCCAGCTGTGATAACAACCTTCCCCTGGGAAGGGGGTGAATGTGAGAGTCGTGGACATGAAAGAAGCGAGGAGGAGGAGGGAGGAGGTGGAGGAGGAGGAGGAGGTGGTGGAGGAGGTGTAGGAGGTGGATGGAGGAGGTGTAGGAGGTGGTGGAGGGGAGGTGGTGGAGGAGGAGGAAGGAGGGGAGGAGGTGGAGGAGGAGGAGGAGGAGGAGGTGGAGGAGGTGGTGGAGGAGGAGGAGGTGGAGGGAGGAGGAGGTGGAGGAGGAGGAGGTGATAGAGTGGATACATTTAATAGAGGAAGGGGTAATCAACTGGAGAAACATTACTGATGACAGGAGGAAAAAGAGAGAAATCAGACTATGGAAAACAAACAATGAGGAGAAGACAATATCCCTCACAGTGAAATGAAAAAGAAATACAAAAAGAGAAAGACAGAGAAAGGGGGAATACAACAACAAAAAGAGAGAAAGGAGGGAGGCTTTCAAGAGTCTGACTGTCCTGTACTGTGGGCTGCTGTTCCTTTCAGAGCCGATACTCAATTATTAAAGACCTACTGACGACTCGGGAGAGAGGGAAGGGAAGAGGGAGTGAATGGGAGAGAAAAAGGGAGTGAATGGGAGAGAAAGAGGGAGTGAATGGGAGAGAAAGAGGGAGTGAATGGGAGAAAGAGGGGAGTGAATGGGAGAGAAAGAAGGGAGAATGGGAGAGAAAGAGAGAGGGAGTGAATGGGAGAAAAGGGAGTGAATGGGAGAGAAAGAGAGAGAAAGAGAGGGAGTGGGAAGAGGAAGTGAATGGGAGAGAAAGGGGGGGAGTGAATGGGAGAGAAAGAAGAGGGAGTGAATGGGAGAGAAAGAGAGTGAGTGAATGGGAGAGAAAGAGAGGGAATGAATGGGAGAGAGGAGGGAGTGAATGGGAGAAAGAGAGGGGCGAATGGGAGAGAAGAGAGAGAGTGAATGGAAGAGAAAGAGAGGGAGTGAATGGGGAGAGAAAGAGAGGGAGCGAATGGGAGAGAAAGAGAGGGGAGTGAATGGGAAGAGGAGAGAGTGAATGGGAGAAAGAGAGAGGGAGAATGAGAGAGAGAGGGAGTGGGAAGAGGGAGTGAATGGGAGAGAAAGAGAGGGAGTGAATGGGAGAGAAAGAGGGGAGTGAATGGGAGAGAAAAGAGAGAGGGAGTGAATGAGAGAGAGGGAGTGGGAAGAGGGAGTGAATGGGAGAGAAAGAGAGGGAGTGAATGGGAGAGAAAGAGGGGAGTGAATGGGAGAGAAAAGAGGGAGTGAATGGGAGAGAAAGAGAGTGAATGGGAGAGAAAGAGAGGAGTGAATGGGAGAGAAGAGAGGGAATGAATGGGAGAGAAGAGGAGTGAATGGGAGAGAGAGGGAGCGAATGGGAAGAAAGAGAGAGAGTGAATGGAAGAGAAAGAGAGGGAGTGAATGAGAGAGAAACGACAGGGAGTGAATGGGAGAGAAAGAGAGGGAGTGAATGGGAGAGAAAGAGAGGGAGTGAATGGGAGAGAAAGAGAGAGAGTGAATGGAAGAAAGAGAGGGAGTGAATGAGAGAACGACAGGGAGTGAATGGGAGAGAAAGAGAGGGGCGTGAATGGGAGAGAAAGAGAGGGAGTGAATGGGAGAGAAAGAGAGAGGGAGCGGGATGAGGGAGTGAATGGGAGAGAAAGAGAGGGAGTGGGAAGAGGGAGTAAATGGGAGAGAAAGAGGGAGTGAATGGGAGAGAAAAAGAGGGAGTGAATGGGAGAGAAAGAGAGGGAGTGAATGGGAGAGAAAAGAGGAGAGAAAGAGAGAGAGGGAGTGGGAAGAGGAAGTGATTGGGAGAGAAAGAGAGGGAGTGAATGGAGAGAAAAGAGGGAGTGAATGGGGAGAGAAAGAGAGGGAGTGAATGGGAGAGAAAGAGAGGGAGCGAATGGGAGAGAAAGAGGAGAACAGAGGGAAAAGAGGGGGAGTGAATGAGAGAGAGAGGGAGTGGAAGAGGGGGGAATGGGAGAAAAGAGAGGGAGTGAATGGGAGAGAGCAGAGGGGAGTGAATGGGAGAGAAAGAGAGGGAGGAATGTGGGAGAGAAAGAGAGAGGAGTGAATGGGAGAAAAGAGAGGGAGCGAATGGGAGAGAAAGAGAGAGAGTGAATGGAAGAGAAAGAGAGGGAGTGAATGAGAGAGAAACGACAGGGAGTGAATGGGAGAGAAAGAGAGGGCGTGAATGGGAGAGAAAGAGAGGGAGTGAATGGGAGAGAAAGAGAGAGGGAGTGGGATGAGGGAGTGAATGGGAGAGAAAGAGAGAGGGAGTGGGAAGAGGGAGTGAATGGGAGAGAAAGAGAGGGAGTGAATGGGAGAGAAAGAGAGGGAGTGAATGGGAGAGAAAGAGAGGGAGTGAATGGGAGAGAAAGAGAGAGGGAGTGGGAAGAGGGAGTGAATGGGAGAGAAAGAGAGGGAGTGAATGGGAGAGAAAGAGAGGGAGTGGAATGGGAGAGAAAGAGAGGGAGTGAATGGGAGAGAAAGAGAGGGAGTGAATGGGAGAGAAAGAGAAGGAGTGAATGGGAGAGAAAGAGAGAGGGAGTGAATGGGAGAGAAAGAGAGGGAGTGAATGGGAGAGAAAGAGAGGGAGTGAATGGGAGAGAAAGAGAGGGAGTGGGAAGAGGGAGTGAATGGGAGAGAAAGAGAGGGAGTGAATTGGAGAGAAAGAGAGGGAGTGAATGGGTGAGAAAGAGAGGGAGTGAATGGGAGAGAAAGAGAGAGGGAGTGAATGGGAGAGAAAGAGAGGGAGTGAATGGGAGAGAAAGAGAGGGAGTGAATGGGAGAGAAAGAGAGGGAGTGAATGGGAGAGAAAGAGAGGGAGGGGAAGAGGGAGTGAATGGGAGAGAAAGAGAGAGGGAGTGAATGGGAGAGAAAGAGAGGGAGTGAATGGGAGAGAAAGAGAGGGAGTGAATGGGAGAGAAAGAGAGAGAGAGGGAGTGAATGGGAGAGAAAGAGAGGGAGTGAATGGGAGAGAAGAGGGAGTGAATGGGAGAGAGAAGAGGGAGTGAATGGGAGAGAAAGAGAGGTGAATGGGAAGAGGAGAGTGAATGGGAGAGAAAGAGAGGGAGTGAATGGGAGAGAAAGAGAGGGAGTGAATGGGAGAGAAAGAGAGGGAGTGAATGGGAGAGAAAGAGAGGGAGTGAATGGGAGAGAAAGAGAGGAGTGAATGGGAGAGAAAGAGAGGGAGGAATGGGAGAGAAAGAGAGGGAGTGAATGAGAGAAAGAGAGAGGGAGTGAATGGGAGAGAAAGAGAGGGGAGGAATGGGAGAGAAAGAGAGAGGGAGGGAAGAGGGAGTGAATGGGAGAGAAAGAGAGGGAGTGAATGGGAGAAAGAGAGGGAGTGAATGGGAGAGAAAGAGAGGGAGTGAATGGGAGAGAAAGAGAGAGGGAGTGGAGAAAAGAGGGAGTGAATGGGAGAGAAAGAGAGAGGGAGGAATGGGAGAGAAAGAGTGAATGGGAGAGAAAGAGAGGGAGTGAATGGGAGAGAAAGAGAGGGAGTGAATGGGAGAGAAAGAGAGGGGAGTGAATGGATGGGATAGAAAGAGAGAGGAGTGAATGGGAGAGAACGAGGGGGAGGAATGGGAGAGAAAGAGGGGGAGGAGGGGAGAGAAAGAGAGGGAGCGAATGGGAGAGAAAGAGAGGGAGGAATGGGAGAGAAAGAGAGAGGGAGGAATGGGAGAGAAAGAGAGGGAGGAATGGGAGAGAAAGAGAGAGGGAGGGAAGGGGGGAGTGGAATGGGAGAGAAAGAGAGGGAGTGAATGGGAGAGAAAGAGAGGGAGTGAATGGAGAGAGAAAGAGAGGGAGGAATGGGAGAGAAAGAGAGAGGGAGTGGGAAGAGGGGAGTGAATGGGAGAGAAAGAGAGGGAGTGAATGGGAGAGAAAGAGAGGGAGTGAATGGGAGAGAGAAAGAGAGGGAGTGAATGGGAGAGAAAGAGAGAGGGAGTGGGAAGAGGGAGTGAATGGGAGAGAAAGAGGGAGTGAATGGGAGAGAAGAGAGGGAGTGAATGGGAGAGAAAGAGAGGGAGTGAATGGGAGAGAAAGAGAGGGGGGAGTGAATGGATGGGATAGAAGAGGGAGTGAATGGGAGAGAACGGGGGGGGTGAATGGGAGAGAAAGAGGGGGAGTGAATGGGAGAGAAAAGAGGGAGTGAATGGGAGAGAAAGAGGGAGTGAATGGGAGAAAGAGAGAGGGAGTGAATGGGAGAGAAAGAGAGGGGAGTGAATGGGAGAGAAAGAGAGAGGGTAGGGAAGGGGAGTGAATGGGAGAGAAAGAGAGGGAGTGAATGGGAGAGAAAGAGAGGGAAGTGAATGGGAGAGAAAAGAGAGGGGAGTGAATGGGAGAGAAAGAGAGAGGGAGTGGGAAGAGGGAGTGAATGGGAGAGAAGGGAGTGAATGGGAGAGAAAGAGGGAGTGAATGGGAGAGAAAGAGAGGGAGTGAATGGGAGAGAAAGAGAGGGGAGTGAATGAATGGGATAGAAAGAGAGAGGGGAGTGAATGGGAGAGAGAAAGAGAGGGAGTGAATGGGAGAGAGAGGGAGTGAATGGGAGAGTATGAGGGGGAGTGAGTGGGAGAGAAAGAGGGGAGTGGATGGGAGAGAAAGAGAGAGGGAAACTCATCTGACATTAAAACATAGATCACATCAATGTGCACACTGGTTCAATCAGCCTCAAGGAAATTACGTTAAACCAAAGTAGAATATATGTTGAATTGACATCCGTGCACAGTGGGACTGAGCCTCCCCCTCATCTGAAAATAACTTTAAGTTGTTGATTTGGATAAAAAGAACATGAGTTCCCACATCTTGCCGACTGAATCCCAGTGTACAGAAATAGAGACGATATAGTTTACATCAAGCTGGTTCTCACTGTATTCTGCCACTGTGTATTTGACAGCATTCACATGATATGGTTTCCCATCTGTCCCGACAACAAAGCATCTCGGAACATAAAATGGCCGAGGCTTTTGTCGAGTTTAGATGAAAACCTTTGAGAGAGGCTTTCTAAAATGCATGGCATTATGACAACTGACTTGGAATGATTGAGTGTGCAGTATTGTTTTTAACGTAATGTTAATGTTATGTTAATGGGATAAATAACAGATTGAAGTGAACTTAAAGAAATGTGTGTTACAAAAACTAAACTCCCTTTCAGTTTAGTCTCTCTCTCTCCTTCCCCCTCCCTACCCCTCTCTCTCCTTCTCTCTCCCGACCCCTTTCCCTCCCTACCCATCTCCCTCAGTGCCCTCTCCCTCCTTACCTCTCCCCTCCTACCTCTCCCTCCCTTCCTCTCTCCCTCCCTTCCTCTCTCCCTTATTTCACTTATAATTTACTGTATCACAATTCCAGTGGGTCAGAAGTTTACATACACTAAGTTGACTGTGCCTTTAAACAGCTTGAGAAATGATGTCATGGCTTTAGAAGCTTCTGACAGGCTAATTGACATAATTTGAGTCAATTAGAGGTGTACCTGTGGATGTATTTCAAGGCCTACCTTCAAACTCAGTGCCTCTTTGCATGACATCATGGGAAAATCAAAAGAAATCAGCCAATACCTCAGAAAGAAAATTGTAGACCTCCACAAGTCTGGTTCATCCTTGGGAGCAATTTCTAAATGCCTGAAGGTACCAAGTTCATCTGTACAATCAATAGTACGCAAGTATAAACACCATGGGACCACGCAGCCGTCATACCGCTTAGGAAGGGGAGACGCGTTCTGTCTCCTAGAGATGGAACGTATTTTGTGGTTAAAGTGCAAATCAATCCCAGAACAACAGCAAAGGTCCTTGTGAAGATGCTGGAGGAAACAGGTACAAACGTATCTATATCCACAGTAAAACAGAAGTCCTATATTGACATAACCTGAAAGACTGCTCAGCAAGGAAGAAGCCACTACTGCTCCAAAACCGCCATAAAAAAGGCAGATTACAGTTGCAACTGCACATGGAGACTTTTTGGAGAAATGTCCTCTGGTTTGATGAAACAAAAAATATAATTATTTGGCCATAATGACCATCGTAATGTTTGGAGGAAAAAGGGGGGATGCTTACAAGCCGAGAACACCATCCCAGCCGTGTAGGCGCAGGGGTGACAGCATCATGTTTGTGAGGGTGCTGTGCTGCAGGAGGGACTGATGCACTTAAAAAAATAGATGGCATCATGAAGCAGGAAAATTGTGGATATATTGAAGCAATCAGTTAAAGCTTGGTCGCAAATGGATCTTCCAAATGGACAATGACCACAAGCATACTTGTGGTCATTGTATGGCTTAAGAACAACAAAGTCAAGGTATTGGAGTGGCCATCACAAAGCCCTGACCTCAATGCCATAGAAAATTTGTGGTCAGAACTGAAAAAGCATATGCAAGCAAGGAGGCCTACAAACCTGACTCAGTTACACCAGCTCTGTCAGGATGAATGGGCCAAAATTCACCCAACTTATTGTGTGAAGCTTGTGGAAGGCTAACCGAAATGTTTGACCCAAGTTAAACAATTTAAAGGCAATGGTACCAAATACTAATTGAGTGTATGTACACATCTGGTCCACTGTGAATGTGATGAAAGAAATAAAAGCTGAAATAAATAATTATCTACTAATATTCTGACATTTCACATTTTTAAAATAAAGTGGTGATCCTAACTGACCTAAGACAGGGAATTTTTACTAGGATTTAGGATTAAATGTCAGGAATTGTGAAAAACTGAGTTTAAATGTATTTGGCTAAGGTGTATTTAAACTTCCGACTTCATCTGTATTTATAAATCCCTTTTAACATCAGCAGATGTCACAAAGTGCTGAACAGAAACCCAACCTAAAACCCCAAACAGCAAGTAATGCAGATGTAGAAGCACGGTGGCAAGGAAAAACTCCCTAGAAAGGTAGGAACCTAGGAAGAAACCTAGAGAGGAACCGGAGGGGTGGCCAGTTCTATGTGAGTACATGGCCATTAAGGCCAGATTGTTCTTTGAGATGTTCAGAAAGAGAAGAGATAGGGAAGGACTCTAACCTTGAGGGATTTTGTCTGCTGTGTCTGTCAGTCTGTCTAATCTAGACCATGCTTCAGTGAAGGTGGTTGCAAACTCGTTTGACTCAGAACTAGGGGAACTATGAGAACTCCGACAACTCCGACAACTCTGAGAACTCTGAGAACTATGAGAACTATGAGAACTCCGACAACTCCGACAACTCCGACAACTCCGACAACTCTGAGAACAATGAGAACTATGAGAACTCCGACAACTCTCAGAACTATGAGAATTCTGAGAACTCTGAGAACTCCGAGAACTCTGAGAACTCTGAGCCATCCACAATGCTATGTAGACTAGATTCAATATCAAAGAATTGTCCTGTTCCACCATATCTGAATTGCATACCGTATGCAGCTTGACTTGTTTGGGATCTCTCATATCCCCACTAAGCAGCAACTCTAAAGGGATAACAAATATTCTGTTTATCGCCATAACGCACTAATGTGATACATTGATACTCATTTTTTTCTCTCTCTCTCTCTCTCTCTCTCTCTCTCTCTCTCTCTCTCTCTCTCTCTCTCTCTCTCTTCAGTCTTAGCAGTAGCAGCCAGTCTTCTCGTGGTTTGGAGGCCGACGCCCATCTCACTACCTAGAAGCATGGCAGATGGGCGGACATGCGCAATGAGCTGGAAAACCTGCAGGCGAAGGCAGATCAGATAGCCGATGAAAGTGACACACACACCTCACACACCCCTCACACAAACCTCTCACACACCCCTCACACAAACCTCTCACACACCTCACACACCCCTCACCCTGACCTCGCACATTCCTCACACACAAACCTCACATACGAACCTCACACAAACCTCACACACTCCTCACAAACCTCACACACAGACCTCACACGTGAGTGACGGCTCACAGTAGACCGATCATCCTTTCATTCACACAAATGAGATCCACATCAGGGCTCATGTCTGAAAAGCGTCTTAGAGTAAGACTGCTGATCTAGGAACAGTATTGTATTTAAGATCAAAATTTATACGATTATACGGACAGGGGGGCACCTGATCCTAGATCAGCATTTCTACTCGGATATGCTTTTTGGAACACCTGAGACAGAAGCATACAACTAGACATCTGTTCCACATCAGAGCTCCTTCAACTAGACATCTGTTCCACATCAGAGCTCCTTCAACTAGACATCTGTTCCACGTCAGAGCTCCTTCAACTAGACATCTGTTCCACGTCAGAGCTCTATCAACTAGACATCTGTTCCATATCAGAGCTCCTTCAACTAGACATCTATTCCGTATCAGAGCTCCCTTCAACTAGACATCTGTTCCATATCAGAGCTCCTTCAACTAGACATCTGTTCCATATCAGAGCTCCTTCAACTAGACATCTGTTCCACATCAGAGCTCCTTCAACTAGACATCTGTTCCATATCAGAGCTCCTTCAACTAGACATCTGTTCCATATCAGAGCTCCTTCAACATAGACATCTGTTCCACATCAGAGCTCCTTCAACTAGACATCTGTTCCATATCAGAGCTCCTTCAACTAGACATCTGTTCCACATTCAGAGCTCCTTCAACTAGACATCTGTTCCACATCAGAGCTCCTTCAACTAGACATCTGTTCCATATCAGAGCTCCTTCAACTAGACATCTGTTCCACATTCAGAGCTCCTTCAACTAGACATCTGTTCCACATTCAGAGCTCCTTCAACTAGACATCTGTTCCATACAGAGCTCCTTCAACTAGACATCTGTTCCACGTCAGAGCTCCTTCAACTAGACATTTGTTCCGTATCAGAGCTCCTTCAACTAGACATCTGTTCCACGTCAGAGCTCCTTCAACTAGACATCTGTTCCACATTCAGAGCTCCTTCAACTGACATCTATTCCGTATCAGAGCTCCTTCAACTAGACATCTGTTCCACGTCAGAGCTCCTTCAACTAGACATTTGTTCGTATCAGAGCTCCTTCAACTAGACATCTGTTCCACGTCAGAGCTCCTTCAACTAGACATCTGTTCCACATTCAGAGCTCCTTCAACTAGACATCTGTTCCACATTCAGAGCTCCTTCAACTAGACATCTGTTCCACATTCAGAGCTCCTTCAACTAGACATCTGTTCATATTCAGAGCTCCTTCAACTAGACATCTGTTCCACATCAGAGCTCCTTCCAACTAGACATCTGTTCCGTATCAGAGCTCCTTCAACTAGACATCTGTTCCATATTCAGAGCTCCTTCAACTAGACATCTGTTCCACGTCAGAGCTCCTTCAACTAGACATCTGTTCCCACATTCAGAGCTCCTTCAACTAGACATCTGTTCCACATTCAGAGCTCCTTCAACTAGACATCTGTTCAGTATCAGAGCTCCTTCAACTAGACATCTGTTCCACAGTCAGAGCTCTATCAACTAGACATCTGTTCCATATCAGAGCTCCTTCAACTAGACATCTGTTCCACATCAGAGCTCCTTCAACTAGATATCTGTTCCACATCAGAGCTCCTTCAACTAGACATCTGTTCCACATTCAGAGCTCCTTCAACTAGACATCTGTTCCATATCAGAGCTCCTTCAACTAGACATCTGTTCCACATTCAGAGCTCCTTCAACTAGACATCTGTTCCACATTCAGAGCTCCTTCAACTAGACATCTGTTCCACATTCAGAGCTCCTTCAATTCAGACATCTGTTCCACATCAGAGCTCCTTCAGCTAGACATCTGTTCCACATTCAGAGCTCCTTCAACTAGACATCTGTTCCACATTCAGAGCTCCTTCAACTAGACATCTGTTCCACATCAGAGCTCCTTCAACTAGACATCTGTTCCACATCAGAGCTCCTTCAACTAGACATCTGTTCCACATTCAGAGCTCCTTCAACTAGACATCTGTTCCATATCAGAGCTCCTTCAACTAGACATCTGTTCCACATTCAGAGCTCCTTCAACTAGACATCTGTTCCACATTCCAGAGCTCAGCCTTCAACTAGACATCTGTTCCACATTCAGAGCTCCTTCAACTAGACATCTGTTCCACATCAGAGCTCCTTCAGCTAGACATCTGTTCCACATTCAGAGCTCTATCAACTAGACATCTGTTCCGTATCAGAGCTCCTTCAACTAGACATCTGTTCCACATTCAGAGCTCCTTCAACTAGACATCTGTTCCACATTCAGAGCTCCTTCAACTAGACATCTGTTCCATATCAGAGCTCCTTCAACTAGACATCTGTTCTATATCAGAGCTCCTTCAACTAGACATCTGTTCCACATCAGAGCTCCTTCAACTAGACATCTGTTCCACATTCAGAGCTCCTTCAACTAGACATCTGTTCCACATTCAGAGCTCTCCTTCAACTGAACATCTGTTCCACATCAGAGCTCCTTCAACTAGACATCTGTTCCACATCAGAGCTCCTTCAACTGAACATCTGTTCCATATCAGAGCTCCTTCAACTAGACATCTGTTCCACATCAAATATTCAACTAGACATCTGTTCCGTATCAGAGCTCCTTCAACTGAACATCTGTTCCACGTCAGGAGCTCCTTCAACTGAACATCTGTTCCATATCAGAGCTCCTTCAACTAGACATCTGTTCCACGTCAGAGCTCCTTCAACTAGACATTTGTTCCATTATCAGAGCTCCTTCAACTAGACATCTGTTCCACGTCAGAGCTCCTTCAACTAGACATCTGTTCCACATTCAGAGCTCCTTCAACTAGACATCTGTTCCACATTCAGAGCTCCTTCAACTAGACATCTGTTCCACATTCAGAGCTCCTTCAACTAGACATCTGTTCCATATTCAGAGCTCCTTCAACTAGACATCTGTTCCACATCAGAGCTCCTTCAACTAGACATCTGTTCCGTATCAGAGCTCCTTCAACTAGACATCTGTTCCATATTCAGAGCTCCTTCAACTAGACATCTGTTCCACGTCAGAGCTCCTTCAACTAGACATCTGTTCCACATTCAGAGCTCCTTCAACTAGACATCTGTTCCACATTCAGAGCTCCTTCAACTAGACATCTGTTCAGTATCAGAGCTCCTTCAACTAGACATCTGTTCCACAGTCAGAGCTCTATCAACTAGACATCTGTTCCATATCAGAGCTCCTTCAACTAGACATCTGTTCCACATCAGAGCTCCTTCAACTAGATATCTGTTCCACATCAGAGCTCCTTCAACTAGACATCTGTTCCACATTCAGAGCTCCTTCAACTAGACATCTGTTCCATATCAGAGCTCCTTCAACTAGACATCTGTTCCACATTCAGAGCTCCTTCAACTAGACATCTGTTCCACATTCAGAGCTCCTTCAACTAGACATCTGTTCCACATTCAGAGCTCCTTCAACTAGACATCTGTTCCACATCAGAGCTCCTTCAGCTAGACATCTGTTCCACATTCAGAGCTCCTTCAACTAGACATCTGTTCCACATTCAGAGCTCCTTCAACTAGACATCTGTTCCACATCAGAGCTCCTTCAACTAGACATCTGTTCCACATCAGAGCTCCTTCAACTAGACATCTGTTCCACATTCAGAGCTCCTTCAACTAGACATCTGTTCCATATCAGAGCTCCTTCAACTAGACATCTGTTCCACATTCAGAGCTCCTTCAACTAGACATCTGTTCCACATTCAGAGCTCCTTCAACTAGACATCTGTTCCACATTCAGAGCTCCTTCAACTAGACATCTGTTCCACATCAGAGCTCCTTCAGCTAGACATCTGTTCCACATTCAGAGCTCTATCAACTAGACATCTGTTCCGTATCAGAGCTCCTTCAACTAGACATCTGTTCCACATTCAGAGCTCCTTCAACTAGACATCTGTTCCACATTCAGAGCTCCTTCAACTAGACATCTGTTCCATATCAGAGCTCCTTCAACAAGACATCTGTTCTATATCAGAGCTCCTTCAACTAGACATCTGTTCCACATCAGAGCTCCTTCAACTAGACATCTGTTCCACATTCAGAGCTCCTTCAACTAGACATCTGTTCCACATTCAGAGCTCCTTCAACTAGACATCTGTTCCACATCAGAGCTCCTTCAACTAGACATCTGTTCCACATCAGAGCTCCTTCAACTAGACATCTGTTCCATATCAGAGCTCCTTCAACTAGACATCTGTTCCACATCAGAGCTCCTTCAACTAGACATCTGTTCCGTATCAGAGCTCCTTCAACTAGACATCTGTTCCACATCAGAGGTCCTTCAACTAGACATCTGTTCCACATTCAGAGCTCCTTCAACTAGACATCTGTTCCACATCAGAGCTCCTTCAACTAGACATCTGTTCCATATCAGAGCTCCTTCAACTAGAGACATCTGTTCCATATCAGAGTTCCTTCAACTAGACATCTGTTCCACATTCAGAGCTCCTTCAACTAGACATCTGTTCCACATCAGAGCTCCTTCAACTAGACATCTGTTCCGTATCAGAGCTCCTTCAACTAGACATCTGTTCCACATCAGAGCTCCTTCAACTAGACATCTGTTCCGTATCAGAGCTCCTTCAACAAGACATCTGTTCCACATTCAGAGCTCTATCAACTAGACATCTATTCCACATTCAGAGCTTCTTCAACTAGACATCTGTTCCACATTCAGAGCTCCTTCAACTAGACATCTATTCCGTATCAGAGCTCCTTCAACTAGACATCTGTTCCACATTCAGAGCTCCTTCAACTAGACATCTGTTCCATATCAGAGCTCCTTCAACTAGACATCTATTCCATATCAGAGCTCCTTCAACTAGACATCTGTTCCGTATCAGAGCTCCTTCAACTAGACATCTGTTCCATATCAGAGCTCCTTCAACTAGACATCTGTTCCATATCAGAGCTCCTTCAACTAGACATCTGTTCCGTATCAGAGCTCCTTCAACTAGACATCTGTTCCACATTCAGAGCTCCTTCAACTAGACATCTGTTCCATATCAGAGCTCCTTCAACTAGACATCTGTTCCACATTCAGAGCTCCTTCAACTAGACATCTGTTCCACATTCAGAGCTCCTTCAACTAGACATCTGTTCCGTATCAGAGCTCCTTCAACTAGACATCTGTTCCACATTCAGAGCTCCTTCAAATAGACATCTGTTCCACATTCAGAGCTCCTTCAACTAGACATCTGTTCCGTATCAGAGCTCCTTCAACCAGACATCTGTTCCACATTCAGAGCTCCTTCAACTAGACATCTGTTCCATATCAGAGCTCCTTCAACTAGACATCTGTTCCACATTCAGAGCTCCTTCAACTAGACATCTATTCCATATTCAGAGCTCCTTCAACTAGACATCTGTTCCACATTCGGAAGCTCCTTCAACTAGACATCTGTTCCACATTCAGAGCTCCTTCAACTAGACATCTGTTCACATTAGAGCTCCTTCAACTAGACATCTGTTCCACGTCAGAGCTCCTTCAACTAACATTTTCCACATTTTCAGAGCTCCTTCAACTAGACATCTGTTCCACATTCAGAGCTCCTTCAACTAGACATCTGTTCCACATGGGCTCCTTCAACTAGACATCTGTTCCACATTCAGAGCTCCTTCAACTAGACATCTGTTCCGTATCAGAGCTCCTTCAACTAGACATCTGTTCCACATCAGAGCTCTTTCAACTAGACGTCTGTTCCACATTCAGGCTCCTTCAACTAGACATCTGTTCCACATCGAGCTCCTTCAACTAGACGTCTGTTCCGTATCAGAGCTCCTTCAACTAGACATCTGTTCCGTATCAGAGCTCCTTCAACTAGACATCTGTTCCACATTCAGAGCTCCTTCAACTAGACATCTGTTCCACATTCAGAGCTCCTTCAACTAGACATCTGTTCCACATTCAGAGCTCCTTCAACTAGACATCTGTTCCACGTCAGAGCTCTATCAACTAGACATCTGTTCCGTATCAGAGCTCCTTCAACTAGACATCTGTTCCACATTCAGAGCTCCTTCAACTAGACATCTGTTCCACATTCAGAGCTCCTTCAACTAGACATCTGTTCCACATTCAGAGCTTCTTCAACTAGACATCTGTTCCATATCAGAGCTCCTTCAACTAGACATCTGTTCCACATTCAGAGCTCCTTCAACTAGACATCTGTTCCACATCAGAGCTCCTTCAACTAGACATCTGTTCCATATCAGAGCTCCTTCAACTAGACATCTGTTCCACATCAGAGCTCCTTCAACTAGACATCTGTTCCACATCAGAGCTCCTTCAACTATTTTGTCCCACTTTAGCTACACTGTAATACATACCTAACGGGAGATAGCCTATATGGGGATTTGCAAGTCATGAATTAGAAATACGTTTGAGTGCTGTTTGACTATAAATAGTCTGTATTGCTCTAAGCTAAGCTGAGTCAACCAGTCCCTGCTGTGTTTACACAGCTTGGTCACTCAATATGTCAATCAGCTGTGGCCTTATAGTGAGCACTGTGTTTTGGTTTCCAAGGATAGAAAGAGATCAAATCTGTGTATGTAAATCACAATATAACTATTATTTTGTTTAGAAAGCTCATTGAGGCTGATCCATATGTATTTAACTGTATCAATTGAACACTGTCTAACAGTATACCCAGTTGGCTTCCATGGAGAGAAAGAGATCTCATCTTTATATAGATTATGACAGGACCTTTGTTGAGTCTTTGAGGTAGAGCCAGGACTAGGACTTCCTGTCAGGGGTCAATAATAACAGACAACCAGCCATGGACCGATTTCTGACAAATCCCACTTTGTGTCAAGAGCACTTGAGTATTTGGGCCTGCTAGTGTGGGGGGAGGGGGGGGGGCCTGACACGGCACAGGAAGGGAGATTTCCCAAATTGGCGTCGGTCTGGTCTGGGTTGGTAGTCAAAAACATGACAACATATGATATAATCACACATCAACAAAGATAAATCTCCTGTCTCATGACCTACATGTGTCTTTGAGAAAAGTGTAATATGATGCGTTATCATAGTTGCCCCGTCTGTCGCCCCGCAGGGTGAGCGTGTGGCATCTGAGGATCGGTAACAGAAGGCATTATCTCACCATTACTTCACAACTGTCGCATGTGGGCCCACTGTCTTTGGGTTCATTTGATCCCAGATTGACAATCCGTTAGAAATCTCTCTTTAATAATCTCACATTAATAATCTCACTTTAATAATCTCACTTTAATAATCTCACTTTAATAATCCTAGCTCGAGGTTGTCTTGCTATCCACGTCACTGTTATTCTCTCACTGTTCTCCTCTGTCATTGAGCCCTGCTTTTCAACTACCGTTAGTCAGCCATAAATTATATTTGCCATAAACTAACTATCATGGTTATGTGTCCTACTGTGTCTATGTCCCTGTGGTTTTGCTGTGGGCGAGGTTTTAGACAGTGTTAACTGTACATCTCTCTGGCCTGTCCTTTCCTAAGGAGTGGGGACACAGCCTTTAATTCAGATCGCTAGAGTTATAGAATAGCTCAAATGGACCTATTAAACATTCATGAAGAGATCATGTAATCCAGACAGGGTTTGGAGGGAGAGGGAGAGAGATTAGAGAAAGGGAGGGAGGGAGGGAGGGAGGGAGGGAGGGAGGGAGGGAGGGGGGAGGGAGGGAGGGAGGGAGGGAGGGAGGGAGGGAGGGGAGGGAGGGAGGGAGGGAGGGGAGGGGGAGGGAGGGAGGGGGAGGGGAGGTGCAAGAGATATAGAGAGAGATGGAAGAGGGGCATGGTAGATAGGAAGGGAGCCATTTAGAGGGAAATATTGTTATGTAAAAGCAGATTGTTGGAAAAGGAGGGAGGGAAGAGTGAGGAGAACATGTGATAAATTCAGTGGGAATGTGAAGACCTGGTAGCTCACTGTATCCATGTTAATGATACATCCTCCTATAGACCGGCACCTCCAAATATTGGCACAGTGATTCAATTGTTGTTGTTTTGGCTCTGTACACCAGCATTACAATTTCTAAACAGTTCACCCAATATGGATGAAAATACCCTCAAATTAAAGCTGACAGTCCTGCACATTAACCTCGTAGTCATTGTATCATTTCAAATCCAAATTGCTGGAGTACAGAGCTGAAATACTAACTCTGTCAATATAGGAGGTGATCTGATTATTATTCAATTTTTGTATTATATAATGTTTATTTTGTTTATGAAATGGGTTCACTGAATGAAAATGGAGTTCCAATAGAGTTGACACCAGCACTGGTTACAGGTGTGTTCATCACCAGGTGTGTTCATCACCAGGTGTGTTCATCACCAGGTGTGTGGTATAGTACAGTAGTAGAGAAGAGATTCATCTAACAACTCTCTAATATGGGTCTTTTCTCTCCACAGTCGCTGGAGAGCACTCGGCGTATGCTGGCCATGGTGGAGGAGGTAAGGTCATCTTAACATTACACACACCACACAGTTTTCTTATTCAAATTGAGAGACAGATCTAATTTCCTGATAGAATGTAAGCGGCTGTATTTCCTTTTAAGGTGAATGGAGAGTTTGGTCCGGGTTTGATTACATGAATTATACATTAAATAGCACATCTCCTCGCATCATAGAGCGTTACTCTGCCCAGTTGAGGGACGAGCATCACTCTTTCTTGCCGGAAGACAAATGGCTGAGTAGTGATTTTTAAATGTACTGTCAATCTGTGGCTGTATCTGTTTCCTGAGTGCTTTAAACGGTATAGACAGACAGAGGATGAAGGGCCAATATCCCAGCATGTATTATGCATGAGTAGCTCTCAATGTGACTCCCCAGATGGTCTCATCTAGGGGATATAGGAACATACATCACCCTGTCTGTCTGTAAAGTAGAGCTGGACCATGGAGAGCCAACAGTCTATACTCCTAGGCCTCTCTATAGATTGAACATTGGCCGTCGTTGTAAATGTATCTTCTTAGATATAGTATGTTGAGCTTCTTCACCAATAGCTTGGAGCTGTATCGCATCCGGCCGTGATTTGGAGTGCCATAGGGCGGCACACAATTGGCCCAGCGCCGTCCGGGTTTGGGAGTCCCATAGGGCGGCACACAATTGGCCCAGCGCCGCCCGGGTTTGGCCGGGTTAGGCCGTCGTTGTAAATAAGAATTTGTTCTTAACTGACTTGCCTAGTAACGCTCCACCAGCTAAAGACCTGACGAGGGAGGGGTGGAGTTTATCAAAGGACTATGTGCATAAGTAGTATGTCATATATACATAGTCGGGGCGGCAGGGTAGCCTAGTGGGTAGAGCGTTGGACTAGTAACTGGAAGGTTGCAGGTTCAAATCCCCGAGCTGACAAGGTACAAATCTGTCATTCTGCCCCTGAACAGGCAGTTAACCCACCGTTCCCAGGCCATCATTGAAAATAAGAATTTGTTCTTAACTGACTTGCCTGGTTAAAGAAAGGTAAAATAAAATAGTCACTTTAACCATATCTACATGTACATACTACCTCAATCAGCCTGACGAACCAGTGTCTGTATATAGCCTGTCTTTTTACTGTTGTTTTTAGTTCTTTACTTACCTAATGTTCACCTAATACCTTTTTTTTTGCATTATTGGTTAGAGCCTGTAAGGAAGCATTTCTGTCACGCCCTGACCTGGTCAGGGTGTGATTTGGGTGGGCATTCTATGTTCCTTTTTCTATCTTTTTGTATTTCTTTGTTTTGATTTGTTTTGGGTATGGTTCTCAATCGGGGACAGCTGTCTATTGTTGTCTCTGATTGGGAACCATACTTAGGTAGATTTCTCCCACAGGGTTTTGTGGGTAGTTAATTTCTGTTTATTGTTGTCTCTGATTGGGAACCATACTTAGGTAGATTTCTCCCACAGGGTTTTGTGGGTAGTTAATTTCTGTTTATTGTTGTCTCTGATTGGGAACCATACTTAGGTAGATTTCTCCCACAGGGTTTTGTGGGTAGTTAATTTCTGTTTATTGTTGTCTCTGATTGGGAACCATACTTAGGTAGATTTCTCCCACAGGGTTTTGTGGGTAGTTAATTTCTGTTTATTGTTGTCTCTGATTGGGAACCATACTTAGGTAGATTTCTCCCACAGGGTTTTGTGGGTAGTTAATTTCTGTTTATTGTTGTCTCTGATTGGGAACCATACTTAGGTAGATTTCTCCCACAGGGTTTTGTGGGTAGTTAATTTCTGTTTATTGTTGTCTCTGATTGGGAACCATACTTAGGTAGATTTCTCCCACAGGGTGTTTGTGGGTAGTTAATTTCTGTTTATTGTTGTCTCTGATTGGGAACCATACTTAGGTAGATTTCTCCCACAGGGTTTTGTGGGTAGTTAATTTCTGTTTATTGTTGTCTCTGATTGGGAACCATACTTAGGTAGATTTCTCCCACAGGGTTTTGTGGGTAGTTAATTTCTGTTTATTGTTGTCTCTGATTGGGAACCATACTTAGGTAGATTTCTCCCACAGGGTTTTGTGGGTAGTTCATTTCTGTTTATTGTTGTGCACCTTTCGGGACTGTTTCGGTGATTCCGTTTGTTATTTTGTTATTAGTGTTCAGTTTTAATAAAGAAAGCATGAACACTTACCACGCTGCGCTTTGGTCCGATGATTCCTCGTCTTCCGACGACGAAAACCGTTACAATTTCACTGTAAGGTCTACATCTGTTGTATTCGGTGTATGTGACAAAAAAACAAACATTTTTTGATTTGATTTGTTATATCAAATCCGAGAATAGTGTGTTCTTTGTTCCAATATTGTTGTTCATTCACCATTGAAGATTGACATCAAAACATCACTTTTATAATTGTAACTCTTTCACGGCTATGAGGCTGGGTTGTGGAGATAAATAACATATTACTTTAGCGACCGAGGCATTGAGAAACCCGCCCCACTCACACAGGTCAATACTTTTCCAATTATCCTCTGTAGCACAGGAGCACTAACAGGGTGAGAGTCGAACAAGTGCCCTCCCTATGATGTGTGGGCTTTAAAATCTCCAACACAAGGCTAATACAATCAGGCAAGAGTATCGGTGCAGGGAGAGTATCTGTTCAGCGCTGTTCAAATCAAATCAAACTTTATTTGTCACATAGACCTTACCGTGTGTTGACCTTACCGTGTGTAGACCTAACCGTGTGTAGTCCTAACCGTGTGTAGACCTTACCGTGTGTAGTCCTAACCGTGTGTAGACCTAACCGTGTGTAGACCTTACCGTGTGTAGACCTTACCGTGTGTAGACCTTACCGTGTGTTGACCTAACCGTGTGTTGACCTAACTGTGTGTAGACCTAACCGTGTGTTGACCTAACCGTGTGTTGACCTTACCGTGTGTAGACCTAACCGTGTGTAGACCTAACCGTGTGTAGACCTTACCGTGTGTAGACCTTACCGTGTGTAGACCTAACCGTGTGTAGACCTTACCGTGTGTAGAACTAACCGTGTGTAGAACTAACCGTGTGTTGACCTAACCGTGTGTAGACCTTACCGTGTGTAGACCTAACCGTGTGTAGACCTTACCGTGTGTTGACCTTACCGTGTGTAGACCTTACCATGTGTAGACCTTACCGTGTGTAGACCTAACCGTGTGTAGACCTTACCGTGTGTAGAACTAACCGTGTGTTGACCTAACCGTGTGTAGACCGTACCGTGTGTAGACCTTACCGTGTGTTGACCTTACCGTGTGTGGACCTAACCGTGTGAGGACCTAACCGTGTGTTGACCTTACCGTGTGTAGACCTTACCGTGTGTAGAACGTACCGTGTGTAGAACTAACCGTGTGTTGACCTTACCGTGTGTTGACCTAACCGTGTGTAGACCTTACCGTGTGTAGACCTAACCGTGTGTAGACCTAACCGTGTGTAGCCCTAACCGTGTGTAGACCTAACCGTGTGTAGACCTAACTGTGTGTAGACCTAACCGTGTGTTGACCTTACCGTGTGTAGACCTTACCGTGTGTAGAACTAACCATGTGTTGACCTTACCGTGTGTAGACCTTACCGTGTGTAGACCTAACCGTGTGTAGACCTTACCGTGTGTAGACCTAACCGTGTGTAGACCTAACCGTGTGTAGACCTTACCGTGTGTAGACCTTACCGTGTGTAGACCTTACCGTGTGTAGACTTTACCGTGTGTAGACCTTACCGTGTGTAGAACTAACCGTGTGTAGACCTTACCGTGTGTAGACCTAACCGTGTGTAGACCTTACCGTGTGTAGACCTAACCGTGTGTTGACCTTACCGTGTGTAGACCTTACCGTGTGTAGAACTAACCATGTGTTGACCTTACCGTGTGTAGACCTTACCGTGTGTAGACCTAACCGTGTGTAGACCTTACCGTGTGTAGACCTAACCGTGTGTAGACCTAACCGTGTGTAGACCTTACCGTGTGTAGACCTTACCGTGTGTAGACCTTACCGTGTGTAGACTTTACCGTGTGTAGACCTTACCGTGTGTAGAACTAACCGTGTGTAGACCTTACCGTGTGTAGACCTAACCGTGTGTAGACCTAACCGTGTGTAGACCTTACCGTGTGTAGACCTTACCGTGTGTAGACCTTACCGTGTGTAGACCTTACCGTGTGTAGACCTTACCGTGTGTAGAACTAACCGTGTGTTGACCTTACCGTGTGTAGACCTTACCGTGTGTAGAACTAACCGTGTGTAGACCTAACTGTGTGTTGACCTTACCGTGTGTAGACCTAACCGTGTGTAGACCTTACCGTGTGTAGAACTAACCGTGTGTTGACCTTACCGTGTGTAGACCTAACCGTGTGTTGACCTTACCGTGTGTAGACCTTACCGTGTGTAGACCTAACCGTGTGTAGACCTAACCGTGTGTTGACCTTACCGTGTGTAGACCTAACCGTGTGTAGACCTTACCGTGTGTAGACCTAACCGTGTGTTGACCTAACCGTGTGTTGACCTTACCGTGAATTGGTTACTTACAAGCCTTAACCAACAGTGCAGTTCAAGAAGAGTTAGATTTTTACCAATTAGACTAAAGTTTTTTTAAGAATAAAAAGGAACGCAATAAGAATAACAATAACGAGTCTATATACAGGAGGCACCGGTACAGAGTCATTTTCCGGGGTAGAGGCTGTTGATGTAATCTGTATGAAGTGATTATGCATAGGTAATGTGGAGGCTATATACAGAGGGTACCGGTACAGAGTCAATGTGGAGGCTATATACAGGGGGTACCGGTACAGAGTCAATGTGGAGGCTATATACAGAGGGTACCGGTACAGAGTCAATGTGGAGGCTATATACAGAGGGTACCGGTACAGAGTCAATGTGGAGGCTATATACAGAGGGTACCGGTACAGAGTCAATGTGGGCTTTATACAGGGAATTGCCGGTACAGAGTCAATGTGGAGGTTATATACAGGGTACCGATTACAGAGTCAATGTGGAGGCTTTATACAGGGTACCGGTACAGAGTCAATGTGGGTTATATACAGGGAATACGGTACAGAGTCAATGTAGGCTATATGCAGGGGTACCGGTACAGAGTCCAATGTGGAGACTATATACAGGGGGTACCAGTACAGAGTCAATGTGGAGGTTATATACAGAGGGATACCGGTACAGAGTCAATGTGGAGGCTATATACAGGGGTACCGGTACAGAGAGTCAATGTGGAGACTATATACAGGGGTACCGGTACAGAGTCAATGTGGAGGCTATATACAGGGGGTACCAGTACAGAGTCAATGTGGAGGCTATATACAGGGGTACCGGTGAGTCAATGTGGAGGGTATACAGAGGGTACCGGTACAGAGTCAATGTGGAGGCTATATACAGAGGGTACCGGTACAGAGTCAATGTGGAGGCTATATACAGAGGGTACCGGTACAGAGTCAATGTGGAGGCTATATACAGGGGTACCGGTACAGAGTCAATGTGGAGGCTATATACAGGGGTACTGGTACAGAGTCAATGTGGAGGCTATATACAGAGGGTATCGGTACAGAGTCAATGTGGAGGCTATACAGAGGGTACCGGTACAGAGTCAATGTGGAGGCTATATACAGGGGGTACCGGTACAGAGTCAATGTGCGGTTAGTTGAGGTAATTTGTATATATAGGTAGAGGTTAAGTGACTATGCATAGATAATAAACAACGAGTAGCAGCAGTGTACAAAAGGGAGGGAGATGGATGTAAATAGTGCGGTGGCCATTTGATTAATTGTTCAGCAGTCTTATGACCTGGGGTAGAAGCTTTTGAGGAGCTTTTGCTCCCTAGACTTAAGTGCTCTCTTTGACTGATGGGGTGATGTTACGTTTTTATAGAGGTTGTGAATGTGGTTAGTGTTGGGTTATCCATCTGTCTAATGTAATGTTGTCAGCTCTGCCTTTGGCCTATAGTCTAGCTTTACTCAGCCCAAATAAACTGAGTAACCCACTGAGCCGCCCTGTTATGAAGCATTATAACACTCTAGTCTAGCTTTCCTCAGCCCCAAATAAACTGAGTAACCCACTGAGCCGCCCTGTTATGAAGCATTATAACACTCTAGTCTAGCTTTACTCAGCCCCAAATAAACTGAGTTACCCACTGAGCCGCCCTGTTATGAAGCATTATAACACTCTAGTCTAGCTTTACTCAGCCCCAATAAACTGAGTAACCCACTGAGCGCCCTGTTATGAAGCATTATAACACTCTAGTCTAGCTTTACTCAGCCCCAATAAACTGAGTTACCCACTGAGTCGCTCTGTTATGAGCATTATAACACTCTAGTCTAGCTTTACTCAGCCCCAAATAAACTGAGTTACCCACTGAGCCGCCCTGTTATGAAGCATTATAACACTCCTAGTCTGCTTTACTCAGCCCCAAATAAACTGAGTTACCCACTGGTCGCTCTGTTATGAGCATTATAACACTCTAGTCTAGCTTTACTCAGCCCCAAATAAACTGAGTTACCCACTGAGCCGCCCTGTTATGAAGCATTATAACACTCTAGTCTAGCTTTACTCAGCCCCAAATAAACTTGAGTTACCCACTGAGTCGCCCTGTTATCAAGCATTATAACACTCTAGTCTAGCTTTACTCAGCCCCAATAAACTGAGTTACCCACTGAGTCGCCCTGTTATGAAGCATTATAACACTCTTGTCTAGCTTTCCTCAGCCCCAATAAACTGAGTTACCCACTGAGCCGCCCTGTTATGAGCATTATAACACTCTAGTCTAGCTTTACTCAGCCCCAAATAAACTGGTTACCCACTGAGCCGCCCTGTTATGAAGCATTATAACACTCTAGTCTAGCTTTACTCAGCCCAAATAAACTGAGTAACCCACTGAGCCGCCCTGTTATGAAGCATTATAACACTCTAGTCTAGCTTTACTCAGCCCCAATAAACTGAGTTACCCACTGAGTCGCCCTGTTATGAAGCATTATAACACTCTAGTCTAAGCTTAGTCTAGCACTCTATTCTAGCCCCTGTTAGAAATAACTCTAATAATGTTGTCTGAGATGACACCACAGATTTTCCTGAGGTTTATCTCAGTTATCAAAGACTTTATCTTGACCCGTGATGATGCTGGTGGGACCACCTATTTAACATGCAGTGAAGCATCAGGCATACATTTCAGTTGAATATTTCAATCAAGATTTATCCACTTCTGCTCCTGCCCCTCTCCGCTCCAGAGGCGCCAGACGGCCACATCAATCGCACACCTGTCACCATCGTTACACGCATCAGCACTCCATGGGACTCACTTGGACTCTATTACCTTATTGATTGCCTCCCCTATATCTGTCACTTCCTCAGTTTCATCCACGTGTCTGCATTAATGTGGTTTTGTTTCCCCTCGTCCAGACACTGTCCTTGTTTTGTTTCATGTCCGTATCTAATTAAATGTTCACTCCCTGTACTTGCTTCTTGTCTCCCAGTGTCTGTCCTCACAGAACAAACCAGTGGTGGAGGGGTTAAATCTATCGGTCTATCCCCATATATGCTTTAAGCAGTTCAAGATGAGGAGAGAGAGACAGTAATATAAAGTCTGTTATAGCAGGACTCTGTGGAAGTGGTGGAGGGAGACAGACAGTAATGTAAAGTCTGTTATAGCAGGACTCTGTGGAAGTGGTGGAGGGAGACAGACAGTAATGTAACGTCTATTATATCAGGACTCTGTGGAAGTGGTGGAGGGAGACAGACAGTAATATAACTTCTGTTAAAGCAGGACTCTGTGGAAGTGGTGGAGGGAGGGAGACAGTAATATAACGTATGTTATAGCAGGACTCTGTGGAAGTGGTGGAGGGAGACAGACTGTAATGTAACGTCTGTTATAGCAGGACTCTGTGGAAGTGGTGGAGGGAGACAGACTGTAATGTAAAGTCTGTTATAGCAGGACTCTGTGGAAGTGGTGGAGGGAGACAGACAGTAATGTAAAGTCTGTTATAGCAGGACTCTGTGGAAGTGGTGGAGGGAGACAGACAGTAATATAACGTCTGTTATAGCAGGACTCTGTGGAAGTGGTGGAGGGAGGGAGACAGTAATGTAAAGTCTGTTATAGCAGGACTCTGTGGAAGTGGTGGAGGGAGAGAGCAAGGGGAAAATAATCAATGCTGCTGGTTGGTGGACAGACGGACGAATGGACGGACAGATAGACACACCTTGAGCAAGATAGTCCAGATTGTAGAATTTAGAAAAACGTGACCAATATTTGAGTGTGCAAACAAGGTGACATTGACAAAAGCTGAAAACTTTGCACCCGGTGCAAACCATACACGTACACATCTATGGTGAAAACACTTCTGAAATCTGGCCTGCCCTTACTGAATGGTTGGTGGGACAGTATAGCAATGCCTGTCTAACACACAGTAATACTGTCTCCATGTAATTGGGTCATTGTGTAAAATTGATCCATAAATAATACATGTTGAAAAGAAGCATCTGGTGCCGTCAAGTCTATTTCCGTGCCTCATAGGTCCACTTCCTCCTCATTTCTCATGTTTGCTAGCTGTATCGGAATTACGTGTCCTATATCATACACGCCATGAATATCATACGTCATGCAACTGACTCTGGCTGACAAATGGCTGAGCAGCGAGGGATACAGGGGAGGGGGCTGGGCGAGGTCATTGTCATAGCAACTGAAGGTCAGTACAGGAGACGGCGATAAAATCGATGACAATTGCTCCCGAGTCACTAAGATTTCTCTCTCTCTCTCTCTCTCTCTCTCTCTCTCTCTCTCTCTCTCTCAATGATTCCATCCTCCTATAGCTCCGCCCTCTGCTATATACCTGATGGTTCATTAGTGTAGGATTCCAATAACTCCATCCTCCTATAGCTCCGCCCTCTGCTATATACCTGATGGTTGATTAGTGTAGGATTCCAATAACTCCATCCTCCTATAGCTCCGCCCTCTGCCATATACCCGATGGTTCATTAGTGTAGGATTCCAATGAGTCCATCCTCCTATAGCTCCGCCCTCTGCTATATTCCTGATGGTTCATTAGTGTAGGATTCCAATGAGTCCATCCTCCTATAGCTCCGCCCTCTGCTATATACCTGATGGTTCATTAGTGTAGGATTCCAATGAGTCCATCCTCCTATAGCTCCGCCCTCTGCTATATACCTGATGGTTCATTAGTGTAGGATTCCAATGAGTCCATCCTCCTATAGCTCCGCCCTCTGCTATATACCTGATGGTTGATTAGTGTAGGATTCCAATGACTCCATCATCCTATAGCTCCGCCCTCTGCTATATACCTGATGGTTCATTAGTGTAGGATTCCAATGAGTCCATCCTCCTATAGCTCCGCCCTCTGCTATATACCTGATGGTTCATTAGTGTAGGATTCCAATGACTCCATCCTCCTATAGCTCCGCCCTCTGCTATATACCCGATGGTTCATTAGTGTAGGATTCCAATGAGTCCATCCTCCTATAGCTCCGCCCCCTGCTATATACTTGATGGTTCATTAGTGTAGGATTCCAATGAGTCCATCCTCCTATAGCTCCGCCCTCTGCTATATACCTGATGGTTCATTAGTGTAGATTTCCAATGAGTCCATCCTCCTATAGCTCCGCCCTCTGCTATATACCTGATGGTTCATTAGTGTAGGATTCCAATGAGTCCATCCTCCTATAGCTCCGCCCTCTGCTATATACCTGATGGTTCATTATTGTAGGATTCCAATGAGTCCATCCTCCTATAGCTCCGCCCTCTGC
>NW_027010213.1:0-7500 GCF_036934945.1 Oncorhynchus masou masou
GTCCTCTCTCTTTCGTCTCTACGTCCTCTCTCTGTCCTCTTTACGTCCTCTCTCTGTCCTCTCTCGTCCTCTCTCTGTCCTCTCTACGTCGTCTCTCTGTCCTCTCTACGTCCTCTCTCTGTCCTCTTTATGTCCTCTCTACGTCCTCTCTCTGTCCTCTTTATGTCCTCTCTCTGTCCTCTCTACGTCCTCTCTCTGTCCTCTTTATGTCCTCTCTCTGTCCTCTCTACATCCTCTCTCTGTCCTCTCTACGTCCTCTCTCTGTCCTCTTTATGTCCTCTCTCTGTCCTCTCCACGTCTTCTCTCTGTCCTCTTTATGTCCTCTCTATGTCCTCTTTATGTCCTCTCTCTGTCCTCTCTACGTCCTCTCTCTGTCCTCTCTACGTCCTCTCTCTGTCCTCTTTATGTCATCTCTCTGTCCTCTTTATGTCCTCTCTACGTCCTCTTTATGTCCTCTCTCTGTCCTCTCTACGTCCTCCCTCTGTCCTTTCTACGTCCTCTCTCTGTCCTCTTTATGTCCACTCTGTCCTCTCTACGTCCTCTCTCTGTCCTCTTTATGTCCTGTCTACGTCCTCTTTATGTCCTGTCTCTGTCCTCTTTATGTCCTCTCTATGTCCTCTCTACGTCCTCTTTATGTCCTGTCTCTGTCCTCTTTATGTCCTAACTCTTCGTCCTCTTTATGTCCTCTCTACCACCTCTTTATGTCCTCTCTCTACGTCCTCTTTATGTCCTCTCTACGTCCTATTTATGTCCTGTCTCTTCTTCCTCTTGATGTCCTGTCTCTGTCCTCTTTATGTCCTCTCTCTGTCCTCTTTATGTCTTCTTTACGTCCTCTTTATGTCCTGTCTCTTCGTCCTCTTTATGTCCTCTCTCTGTCCTCTTTATGTCCTGTCTCTTCGTCCTCTTTATGTCCTGTCTCTGTCCTCTTTATGTCCTGTCTCTTCGTCCTCTTTATGTCCTTTCTACGTCCTCTTAATGTCCTCTCTCTGTCCTCTTTATGTCCTGTCTCTGTCCTCTTTACGTCCTCCTTACGTCCTCTTTATGTCCTGTCTCTACGTCCTCTTTATGTCCTCCCTCTGTCCTCTTTTTGTCCTGTCTCTTCGTCCTCTTTATGTCCTTTCTACGTCCTCTTAATGTCCTCTCTCTGTCCACTTTATGTCCTCTCTCTGTCCTCTTTATGTCCTCTCTACGTCCTCTCTACGTCCTCTCTCTGTCCTCTCTACGTCCTCTCTGTGTCCTCTTTATGTCCTCTCTCTGTCCTCTCTACGTCCTCTCTCTGTCTTCTTTATGTCCTCTCTACGTCCTCTCTCTGTCCTCTCTACGTCGTCTCTCTGTCCTCTCTACGTCCTCTCTCTGTCCTCTTTATGTCCTCTCTACGTCCTCTCTCTGTCCTCTTTATGTCCTCTCTCTGTCCTCTCTACGTCCTCTCTCTGTCCTCTTTATGTCCTCTCTCTGTCCTCTCTACGTCCTCTCTCTGTCCTCTCTACGTCCTCTCTCTGTCCTCTTTATGTCCTCTCTCTGTCCTCTCTACGTCTTCTCTCTGTCCTCTTTATGTCCTCTCTACGTCCTCTTTATGTCCTCTCTCTGTCCTCTCTCTGTCCTCTCTCTGTCCACTCTACGTCCTCTCTCTGTCCTCTTTATGTCCTCTCTCTGTCCTCTCTACGTCCTCTTTATGTCCTCTCTACGTCCTCTTTATGTCCTCTCTCTGTCCTCTCTACATCCTCTCTCTGTCCTCTTTATGTCCTCTCTACGTCCTCTTTATGTCCTCTCTCTGTCCTCTCTACGTCCTCTCTCTGTCCTCTCTACGTCCTCTCTCTGTCCTCTTTATGACCTCTCTCTCCTCTCTACGTCCTCTCTCTGTCCTCTTTATGTCCTCTCTGTCCTCTTTATGTCCTGTCTCTGTCCTCTTTATGTCCTGTCTCTGTCCTCTTTATGTCCTGTCTCTGTCCCGCCAGGTTGCCGAACCGCGTCGACGGTACAGGCTTCGTGGTCTATGATGGAGCCGTGTTCTACAACAAGGAACGCACACGCAACCTGGTCAAGTACGACCTCCGCACACGCATTAAGGTGACCTCTGACCTTTACCTGAGATCTGTATCACCTTTCCCACCGCACCAGGGTTGAAGTCAATGCCATTTCAATCCCAGTCAATTCAGGAGGTACACTGACATTCCGATGTCAAGTCTTCAATGCTTTTTGATGAGGAACATATGAATTTGAAATTTGGTTAACTTTTTGAATTGGCTGGAATTGTCCCCCAATCCTTCGCAGACTCATGGTTTCTCCAGAAAATATGTATTTTAAATGAGATTTTTATTGTATCAATTGATTTCTCTTGTGTGTTGTATATTTATGACAATTTTAAATACTTCTCTCAATTCAACTCAATTCAATTCAAGGGCTTTATTGGCATGGGAAACATGTGTTAACATTGCCAAAGCAAGTGAAATAGATAAACCAAAGTGAAATAAACAATCAAATTAACAGTAGACATCACACATACAGAAGTTTCAAAACAATAAAGACATTACAAATGTCATATTATATATATATATAGTGTTTTAACAATGTACAAATGGTAAAGGACACAAGATAAAATAAATAAGCATAGATATGGGTTGTATTTACAATGGTGCGTGTTCTTCACTCTCTCTCCCTCTCTCTCTCTCTCCCTCTCTCTCTCTCCCTCCCTCTCCCTCTCTCCCTCCCTCTCTCTCTCTCTCCCTCTCTCTCTCTCTCCCTCTCTCTCTCTCTCTCTCTCCCTCTCCCTCTCTCTCTCTCTCTCCCTCTCCCTCTCTCTCTCTCTCTCCCTCTCTCTCTCTCCCTCTCCCTCTCTCTCTCTCCCTCTCTCTCGCTCTCTCTCTCCCTCTCTCTGTCTCTCCCTCTCCCTCTCTGTCTCTCCCTCTCCCTCTCTCTCTCTCTATGAAGAGCGGCGAGGCGGTGGTGTTGAACGCTAACTACCACGACACTTCTCCATATCGGTGGGGCGGGAAGAGCGATATCGACCTTGCTGTGGATGAGAACGGACTGTGGGTCATCTACTCAACTGAAGCCAACAATGGACGTATAGTTGTCAGTCAGGTGAGAGAGAAGGATGGATCGGATGGATCGTACCCGTGGGAAGTAGAGGTGCTGAGGGGGCTGCAGAATTTTCTGAAAAACCAGAAAATTTATTATAATAATCAAAAATATAGAATTTTTTGGAAAAATACTTTTTTCCACAAAAGTACACTGGACCTTTTCTAGAACTAGCAGACCGATATAGACGTCGCTAGTGTGGGCAACGACAAAAAAATTGCAACATCCCTCCTTTGGCAAAAAAGGTTGTTGTATAATTAGGAACAGAATCAGGTTTCAATAGTTGAAATTGTAAGAGTTGTTGCCCCGCCCCTTTCTCTGTGATGTCATTCTAATGGAATCTAGAAAGAACAAAACGCTGTCCTCAAACATTTACATCAAATGGTGCAAAGTCATGAACAAAGATACAAAACATTCACATCAAATTAAATAACATGGAAAACTGTAAGGGTTTGGTGTGGTGAAGTAGAGGAGGACCAAAACACGGCGTGGTTATATTGATTCATATTGATTCATTGTCAGGACCCGGTTACGAACCTGGGTCTCCGGAGTGAGAAACAGTCACTTAACCAACTGAGCCACGAATAGTCAGCAGAACCCAGAAGATGAGGCAGACACAGCAGTACTTAAGACGGTGTATTTAATAAAGTAAAAAGGAGAAGTCCTTCAATACAAAAATGGCAAATCCAAAAGGTGGTAGGAATAGCACAAAAAAGCCTCAAGAGATACTCAAAAACAAAAACAGAATTCCACAAGAGCATCCACCGGAATCGACAAGAAAACACAGAACACTAGGGCTGGGTGCTAACATACAAACACAGAGCACAGAACTGAGGGAAACTAAGGGTTTAAATACAATCAGGGAAAAACGAGGCACAGGTGCAAATAATAATGGGGAACAAGGGAAAAAACATAAGGTCAAAAAGCACAATGGGGGCATCTAGTGACCAAAACCCGGAACAACCCTGGCCAAATCCTGACAGAATCCCCCTAGGAACGGCTCCTGACGTTCCTACCAGCTCTCTCAGGGTGGAGGGCCCTGAACTGACGAATGAGGTCAGGGTCCAGGATGTCTTTGGCAGGAACCCAGGAGTGCTCCTCGGGACCGTAGCCTTCCCAGTCCACCAGATACTGCCAGGACCGCTGCACCCGGCGGGAATCCAGTATCCGATGGACGGTATAAGCCGGCTGGCCTCCAATGACACGAGGCGGAGGGGGAGGTCTGTCTGCCGGGACAAGGGGAGAAAAAACAACAGGTTTTAACAATGAAATGTGAAATGTGGGATTAATCTTAAGGGATCTGGGTAAGTGTAGGCGATAAGAAACTGGGTTAACTCTCCTGGCAACCTTGAAGGGACCGAGACTCCAGCTTGCGAGACTCCACCCGTAGAGGTAAGTCTCTTGTGGAGAGCCAGACTCTCTGGCCGGGGCGCAGGGTAGGCCCGGGACGGCGACGTCTGTTGGCTTGTTGTTGGTACCTCTGTGAGGAACGCATAAGATTAAGACGGGTCTTCCTCCACATAAGCCGACAGCGTATGACGAACTTCAAGGCTGAAGGCACTCTGACTTCTGCCTCCTGGTCCGGGAACAATGGAGGAGCATAGCCAAACTGACACTCGTGCGGGGACATACCAGTGGAAGAGGAGCGCAAGGTGTTGTGCGCGTATTCGGCCCAAACAATAAAGGATGACCATGTGGACGGGTTGTCACGAGTCATACATCGGAGGGTGGTTTCCAGCTCTTGATTCATCCTCTCTGTTTGGCCGTTGGACTCCGGATGGTACCCTGAAGATAGACTGGCAGAAGCCCCCATGAGTTGGCAGAAGGCCTTCCAAAACCTTGAGGCGAACTGGGGACCTCTGTCAGAAACCATATCTTGAGGAATGCCGAAGACTCGGAACACATGATTAATTACCAACTCAGCCGTTTCCTTGGCAGAAGGTAACTTAGTCAGAGGGACGAACCTGGCCGCCTTTGAAAACCTGTCGATTATGACTAGGATAGTAGTATTGCCATGGGATGGAGGAAGTCCAGTAATAAAGTCCAATGAGATATGGGACCAGGGTCTGTGGGGAACAGGTAAAGGGTGAAGGAGTCCTTGAGGGCGGAGGTGAGAAGATTTGCCCTGGCAGCACACGGGACAGGCATTGACGAAAGTGGCAACGTCTTCTCTTATGGTAGGCCACCAGAACTTACGCTGGATGAACTCCAAGGTGCGACCTACGCCCAGATGACAGGTGAGGCGAGAGGAGTGCCCCCACAGAAGGACCTGAGTCCTCACTGCCTTGGGGACAAACAACCGATTGGCAGGACCTCCTTTCGGGTCCGGTTCGCTAGCTTGAGCACGTCTCACGGTATCCTCAACTTGCCACGAGATCGGAGCCACAATCTTAGCAGCAGGAAGGACAGGCATGTCCGTGTCATCTCGAATGGCAGGAGCGTAGACTCGGGACAGGGCATCCGGTTTGAGATTCTTCGACCCGGGCCGATAGGTGAGGATAAACTGGAATCGATTGAAGAAAAGAGACCATCTAGCTTGTCTAGAGTTCAACCGCTTCGCCTGCTGGATATACTCCAGATTTTTGTGGTCCGTAAGCACTTGAAACGGGTGAGAAGCCCCCTCGAGCCAGTGTCTCCATTCCTTCAATGCCATCTTAACCGCTAGGAGTTCACGATCCCCACATCGTAGTTCCTCTCAGTCGGGGTAAGCCGGTGTGAGAAGAAAGCGCACGGATGAAGCTTCTTGTCTTCACCCCTCTGAGACAGGACAGCTCCAACACCAACCTCTGATGCGTCTACCTCCACCACAAATGGTTCATCCGTAGTCGGTAGTATCAGGATGGGAGCAGAGAGAACGCGCTGCTTGAGTCCTTGGAAGGCCGTCTCAGCTTCTCTTCCCCACAAAAACCTTGCATTGCCACCCTTGGTTAAAGCTGAGAGAGGGGCTGCCACCAAGCTGAAGTTCTTGATGAACTTGCGGTAAAAGTTTGTGAAGCCCAGGAAACGCTGAACTTCCTTAACGGATTTGGGGGTGGGCCAATCCGCTACCGCCCCTACCTTCCTGGGGTCCATTTGGACTCGACCGGGTTCCACTACAAATCCCAGGAATTGTACTCGGGATGAATGGAATTCACATTTTCCGGCTTAACGTACAGATGGCTGTCCAGGAGGCGTTTGAGTACTTGTCTGACATGCTTAGTGTGTTCTTGAAGGGAGCTCGAAAAGATGAGGATGTCATCCAAGTAAACGAACACAAATATGTTAAGCATATCCCTAAGCACATCGTTTATGAGCGCTTGAAACACCGCTGGGGCGTTGGTCAGGCCGAAGGGCATCACCAAGTATTCATAGTGACCAGTAGGCGTGTTGAAAGCGGTCTTCCACTCGTCACCAGGTCTGATCCGCACAAGATGGTATGCGTTCCGCAGGTCAAGCTTAGTGAAAACAACTGCTTCCTGGAGCAGCTCGAAGGCTGTGGCCATAAGGGGTAGCGGGTAACGGTTACGGACGGTTATGGCATTGAGTCCCCGGTAGTCGATGCAAGGACGTAATCCACCGTCTTTCTTGGCCACAAAGAAAAACCCTGCTCCCGTCGGGGAGGTGGATGGACGCATGAGGCCTGCTTCCAGAGCGTCCTTGATGTAGGTATCCATAGCAGCTCGTTCGGGTGGAGATAGGGAAAATATCCGACCCCTGGGGGGGCAAGTGCCCGGAAACAGGTCGATGGGGCAATCGTAAGGTCTATGGGGTGGTAGCATGGTGGCCCTCTGTTTGCTAAACACCAGTTTGAGGTCATGGTAACACTCGGGAACTCGGGTCAGGTCGATGGATTCTAAAGACTCGGGAGTAGAACTCGGGAATTCTGGAAAATACAAGTAGCTTGGCACGTAGGACCCCACTGCTTGATAGTGCCCACAGACCAGTCGATGTGAGGGTTATGGCTGTGAAGCCAGGGGTATCCAAGGACGAGAGGGAACTCGGAACAGGAGATCAAATGAAAGTTCATCAATTCCTGGTGTTGTGAAACTGAAAGTCGCAAGGAGGTAGTGACATGAGTGACAAGTCCAGATCCCAAAGGGCTTCCATCCAATGTAGTGACCCTCATGGGTTCACTTAGAAGTTCAGAGGGAACGCCATTCTCCTTCGCCCAGACACCATCCATGAAGTTACCTGCGGCTCCAGAGTCTACCAAGGCTTGAAGGTGAAGCTTGTGGTTGTCCCAGGAGAGGGTGACTGGAATGAGCAGACGGGAGTTGGACGGATGGGAGGAGGTTATGTTTCCCGTTACAGTTCCCCCCGGTCTGTACGGGACAGAGCGTTTCCCTGGAACCCGGGACACGTGGAACGGAAATGGCCCGGTTTGCCGCAATATAGACAGCGTCGCTCCCTCATCCGGCGGTCTCTCTCAGCCTGGGAGATGCG